>NC_134701.1:289306879-289574379 GCF_043290135.1 Rhipicephalus microplus
TTAAATAGAATTAGACAGAAACTAGAAAGGTCGCTTCCAGTCAGCATTGACCCACATATTCACACTTGACTAGAATTGGGTTATAATTTACCCAGAACTTGAAGTTTTGTGGAATATTGTCAATTCGTCAATTTTTCTCGCTTGGCAATGCCCCCCAACCACCACCCGGCCCTCGCTGTGTCGGCATCATGCAATTCGGCACTCTGCCTGAAAAGGTGGCCAACCTCTGGTATACAGAAACGGGCTTGAATGATCAAAGAAAAGGATCAGAAGGAGATTGCCTAAATGTGCTTAACTGCAAGAAATGCAACGAAAGAGGATTTTAATAAGTAGGCTCGGTGTCTGCCACTGCCCTCATTCAAAAGGGATGAGAGGTTACCACCGTATTTATTAAGCAGTTGATTTGATTCGCAAACATAATGTTAGATTAATTATGTCACAATATTTTACAATGTTTTCACTTCGACCAACACATCGAGACACACTTCGTTTGAATATAATTCCTTGTAAGTCAAAACAACAATAATAATTGTAGGAGTTTAACGTCCCAACATACCCATATGATTATGAGATAGACGGCTTTGAAAATTTCGACCATCTGGGGTTCTTGAAGGTGCATCTAAATCCTGGTACGCGGGCCTAAGTCAAAATGGTAGTGCCGAGAACCGAAGCAGTGGGCGTAGACTTCTTTTTTTTAACGTGCACCAAAGCGAGGTTTCGGTCGTGAACCACCGTGGCGACAACTCCCGCAGGTCCCCGACGCCGCAGCAGCCTCTAGACGCGTCCCGTTACCTTCGTCCCGAAGACGGAGAGTTGCGAGCCAAGAAGCGGCCCTCGTCGGCCCACTTCAGCCGCGACAGCGGCCCCTTTGACTACGGTCCAGGCCCGCTGGGCTACAACGTGCCGTCGCCGCACTCTCGGCCCCGCAGCATGATGATGATGGGCGAGGACGACGAAGACGTCCCTCGTCCCGGCGGCTCCACGAGCCTGAAGCGCGAGGAGAGCTTCGTCCAGAAGATCCTGCCCCGCTACGAGTCCACCACCGGAGGTGCACTGCGCACCGGACCGGCTCCCGTTGGAGGCGTGCCGGCAGTTGGGCCTGCCAGCTTGCGCAGGGGCCAGCCGCGGCTGCAGTGACCATCGCTGGATGTCGTGCCCTTCTTTCGTAAGATCACTTGTCCCTCAGGTTATTTGATAAGCATAGGTGGCCGAGCGAGGGGCGGTGCAATTTTGTCTCACACGTTTACTCGGGGTCGTAACTAGGAGGAAGTTGCAGTTCTCACTCCCCCCAAATTTTTTGAAGCTATAACTTTTCAGGTAATACTAGAGTATTAACATGCCTTCACACTGACAACCAGTTGCCAAGGTTAGCCGCTCTCCAAGTGAGCAACTCTCCAAAAAAATTACAGGGCATGGCCCTACCATTACAAAGCAGGACCAAAGTCGCGCACACGAGAAGGAAATGGTGAGTTGCACCCACCCCTCCTCTTGTCATATAAGAAAGGAAGGGGGGGGGGGCGAAATCTTCCCTATACATTGACTCAATAGAAAAGGGAAGCACTGAGATGAACCTTCGTCCCGCCCCCCTGAAACAGAACCGTGCACATGCAATGAGTTGGGCCATTCACGTCATTTCTTAACGCCCAGGGTCTTCCATATACGAATGTTTCCGACAAAAATGGTGGTCAAGTGAGGATTCCTAATGTTGCAGTCAGAGGTAGGCCTTAGCGAGAAATACGACGCTTCCATTTTTGCATAACTGCGGGGCTTCTTTCAGCTCGAACTCGACTAAGCTAACAGGTGTGTGCGTGTGTGCGTGCGTGTGTGCGTGTGTGTGTGTGTGTGTGTGTGTGTGTGTGTGTGTGTGTGTGTGTGTGTGTGTGTGTGTGTGTGTGTGTGTGTGTGTGTGTGTGTGTGTGTGCGCGTGCGTGCGTGCGTGCGTGCGTGCGTGCGTTCGTGTGTGTGTGTGTGCGTGTTCGTGTGTGTGTGAGTGCGTGAGAGAGAGAGAGGTCTTGTGTACTAAACTTTGTCTTAGATCACGCATAAAACGAACAGAAAACCGATCTGTCGCGCACTAGAGGAAGAGCCTTGAATTTGGTGTCGTTACCTTTACTGTACACCATCTGATACTTTCAAGCGCACAGTATAGTGTCCGAAATTAGTGCACGTATCTAATTATCCTTCCTCGCTCTATTCTGTGCGCCATACTGGTAAAAGGAGTTGCACGCTAAAAAGCGGTGCTGTATGCCTGCCTTCGCGGCAAGTGTCGGAACATATCGAGCCACTGCACATGCACGCACAGTGAAGCCATAGGCAGCTAATCGCCGCGTGCAAATACGAAACTGCTCGCACGCTCACCTCACTTCATAGTCAATTTCTCAGTCACCGCAGATGAAAAAAAATTTAGACGCTTGCTCGGCAAGCTTCTTATGCTCACACCCTGCCCGCCTAATTTTAGAAACGCTCACTAGATGAAGCGCTGCCGCTCAAGGCGTCGGCCATGAAGTTACACAGCCTCTACAAGAAAAGCTCTTTAATACCCACTGATTCATTGATATGTGGGGCTTAACGTCCCAAAATCACCATATGATTATCAGAGACGCCGTAGTGGGGGGCTCCGGAAATTTTGACCACCTGGGGTTCTTTAACGTGCACCCAAATCTGAGCACACGGGCCTACAGCATTTCCGCCTCCACCGGAAAGTCACGTTCAAATCAAGCATGTGGGGGCTCCGGTTGCTAGTGGTGAGGATAAGCGCGCGCGCCCGCAGCTGTTGTTATGGGAGAGGGGGGACGGATCTCGACGGACGCCTGACATTGCCCGACTAAGAAGCGCATTCGCATTTAAAAATCGATCTGACTCATGGCAACAAAAAACACGGACGATGAGGCACGGCATACGACTTACCCGGCGCGCACACCACACGATCACGCTCTCAAATGTTAATAAGATAAAAGGGTGGTGGCGCCATCTAGTCAACAAAGCTGCATACGCCCCTCTTTGCCTGCAGTCAATTCGAGTAAATTGCTCAAGTCGTCATTGTATCTTCCCTAACAGTAGTTGATATGAACAACACACAATTTGCGTCTGTTTATGATACGTGAACATACTTGTTTATGATTTATATTGCGGGATTTTGAGTGTTTCAAATTGCTATATTTAACGCTTCTTTATGTTATTGTAATGGCAATTTCAACAACATTCCAAGATGCCAGCGCTTTGGTGGTTATGGCCATTCTGGTCCAGATTTTTTCTCTAGAGTATGTATATTGATTTTATGGCGTCCGCCCTCCAGTTATTGCAACAATGCTCACTAGAGAGCGCAAGGTGGCGCACACCACTCTCGGCACGTGCGCTTCCTTTCTCACCGGGGAGAGTTCAGGCAGTGAACGCTCTTCGTTACCACTCGGCCGCATAAACACCTTAGAAGCCAAGGCAGCCCCGCGGCGGATAGCAGTAGCTCGAGCTCATCGCCAAGACCCTGCGGTGACAGCCCGGGAGACCGAAACGAAAAGGGCTCGCCGACATATCTCTTGTGTATATATAATGTACATAGTTCCTAGTGCATCCAAATGTATGTTAATAAACATTGTGTCGGTAATGTATGTATAACAACGTTGTCACGTCTATGGTAGCAGATGTGTACGGAGTATTCGCGGGTTACCCGATCATCTCCGAGCAAGGTTACGTGTAATTAGGCCTACGTGGCTTTACGAGGCTTTTTGAATAGTAGTTAGATGAATATAAGCTCGCTTCATGAGCATTTACATCGTGAGATGTGCTGGACTGTCTTTACCACTTACGTGATAAAGTGGTGGAACATAGCAGCTTTTCTAGCCGAATATTAACTACTAGGCTCAGGCTTTTCGTGTGGGCGATTGTTAAATAGCAAGATTGAAGGGTCAGTGCCGACAGTGCAAAAAAAAAAAAATCGCAGCATATCCACAGAGTGAATGATGATGAGCGAGGCGAAGCGTCTGTCCATCCGTTCGTTCTTGCTTCCGTTCGCCCGTGCGTCCATCCGTCCGTCCGTCCATCTGGTGAACACTCTAAGTACCGCCATCTCGAATTTGTTCATCATATATATATATATATATATATATATATATATATATATATATATATATATATATATATATATATATATATATATATATATATATATATATATATATGTATGTGTGTGTGTGTGTGTGTGTGTGTGTGACGCTATGATGAATGGGAAACGTGGCCTGGCTCATACGCCATGTTTATTCTGTTCTGACTTCTTTCTCCTCTACTTCTCCTAACCATCCCATGCCTTCTTACGTCACAGTATTCCCCCTCCCCCCGAAAGATGGCACCGGTTACAACCTACAACAAATTGAAGAAGAGAATAAACAAAACAATGGCCCAGTTCACAGTTTCACGTCCCGACGGAGTTTCACAATCTCACTGGATCTTCAAGGCTGAGGGAGCAGTCCGGTGATTTCTATGACGACTCTGGTGGACGAGCTTGACTGTTGCGTCCTGGATGGCATAACCACACCCTGGAAATCTGAACTGGTGATGACATCGGTTGAGTTTTTGTGAGCAACGGACAAGGTTGGGAGTGCCAGTACCATTTGAAGTTCTGATGTCGTCGGTGTTGCATTTTTCGTCGTGAATGGTGCCATCCCAGTGCTTCTTGCTTTCGTGCTTTTTGACAGACCGTGACGAAGTGCCTGAGTGCTTGAAATGGGCAAGCAGTGCTTCCGCGTCTTTCTTGGCGTTTTCTGTGGTGGTGCAGTCGGTGTAATAGCTGAGGCAGGGAGTGTCTCTGGTGACTTTTCTTTGTGCGAAAGTGTCTGACGTCTTGAATATGTCTTTGGTTTCGAGATCTTATTTTCCGATGTTCTTCAATTGGTGAGTGCACTTCCGTTGAATTTTGCGTTCTTGGATGCCCTCGATGCAGTCTCTTTCGTTGTCTCCTGAGTTTGTGTACTTGGCTTTGCTTGCTTTGCTGGTGCTGCTCAGGAGATGGCTGTAGTGGCACCCCTTCTGCAATTGGGCATTCATTTTCTTCGAGGTTTGACGCGTCCTGTAGACAGCTGATGCATGGTGAAATGGTGTCTTGCTTATCGGGCATAGTTGATGAGCCATCATTGCTAGCACGCTCTTCAAAAGCTTCGGTAAACTGGTCCAGTATGAACGCCTCTGGCAGACAACTGCGTGTGAGGTTTGGTGTATGTATTACTTCTGCATTGTTTCGGTTCTTGGAGCTGTGAGAACTGGATGGGGATACCATAAGTAACGTGCCATTTTTAGGTTCAGACTGCACATCTTGCTGAGCTATAGAAATAAAGTCTTGCGATGAAAAACACCTTTTCGAGTCGTCATGGCGTGGTTGGGTATTTTCCCGATGCGTCGATGGTTCACCTATTGTGAACACGGTGTCCTTACGAGGCAGACGGTTAGCGTTACGAGCACCTGAGGAAATACGTGATGTAAAACCGGGTGGTGGGCCATGCATGCGAGACGAAGAATAGGGAGCATCAAGTGGTTGAGCAACGTCTCGTGTCATATGCTGAAGCGATGATTTTGGAAGTGCCGTCTTGCGTGTGAAACGGCGGCCCGCACGATGGTTGTAGTTTTCCCGAAATACGCTTGGTCGCCTGTCAGTGTACTCATGTTCCACTTTGTGTTGTGGCAGAGGTCGATTCATGCTGGGCGTTCGCAAGCTTGAAGACTGCTTGTAAAATTGACAACTGAGTGCGGTTGCATGTGGATGGTTGATTATAAGCGAGTCCTCGTCATAGTCGTCATGGTATTCTTGAAATAGGATGGTCATTTCTTCTTTAATCTTTTTCCATGACTCGTCATTTTGAAATATGTGAGTGAGGTAGAATTTGAAAGCCTCACCGGAGATGTAGTCGGTAAAGTTGATGATCATCTCCCGTTCCGACCATGATGCAGCGGTAGCGTGGAGCTCGTACAGGTAGAACCAGTCCTGCACGGGTCCATCGTCCGCTGCTCCGGTGTACTTGGGGATGTCAAGGTCGGCCGATGAATCTGTCATGGTGCTGGTCGTTGTGTCCTGGTTGAAGATGAATCGGTAGTGGATGTATGGTCAGGGCGTCTTTTGGGGAACTGCGTCGATGATGAGCGACTGATGAAGGGGCAGGCAGGTCTCCATCCTGTCGACTCGTGTGACGCTATGATGAATGGGAAACGTGGCCTGGCTCATACGCCATGTTTATTCTGTTCTGACTTCTTTCTCCTCTACTTCTCCTAACCATCCCATGCCTTCTTACGTCACATTATATATATATATATATATATATATATATATATATATATATATATATATATATATATATAGTCATAAGACAAGGTTATTCCGAGATATTTATAAGATGGTACTGATTCAATTGCGGTGTTAACGATGGAATACTGGAAGCGATATGGGCTGTGGCGATGGGAAAAGGACACAAGTTTACATTTAGAAGGATTAAGTGTCATTAACCATGGGTTACACCAATTAAGCACGCTGTTAAGATTGGTTTGGAGATACAGGTGATCATGCTGGTTACTGATAGTGTGATAAATGGCACAGTCGTCCGCGAACACGCGAGTGCTGCAGGATACGTGATCGGGCAAGTCGTTAATATATATTAGGAATAGAAGGGGACCAAGGACAGATCCTTGGGGAACGCCTGATGTGACTGGGAGATAGTTAGATAGGTGACCATTAACAAAGACTGGCTGAGAACTGTTAGTGAGAAACTGTTCAATCAATTCATAGCCTTTCGGGCTATGAATTGGTTCTGTGGAACTCTTTTCACCTATATACTATGCGAAAACGATTTCCCACGTATGGCAAGACGCGTGAGACTGAATGCCTTATTTGTTATCGCGAAACTGCACATAGAGAGACTGGAGGTTACATAACAGCAGTCAGTTATTATTATACCGAAAATTATTTGGTTCTTTGATAGGATAATTTAGTTCGAACGATAGAGTCGTGTCAACTGGTACTCCCCTATACAAAATACTACGTGCCAAATGGAGTTTTGGCCCCGCCGCGGTGGTCTAGTGGCTAAGGTACTCGGCTGCTGACCCGCAGGTCGCGGGTTCGAATCCCGGCTGCGGCGGCTGCATTTCCGATGGAGGCGGAAATGTTGTAGGCCCGTGTGCTCAGATTTGAGTGCACGTTAAAGAACCCCAGGTGGTCGAAATTTCCGGAGCCCTCCACTACGGCGTCTCTCATAATCATATGGTGGTTTTGGGACGTTAAATCCCACATATCAAATGGAGTTTTGTTATAGGGTACGCAAAGATAGCGTTCATCGTTCTTCATGAGCAGTAGGGACGAACGCTTACGCAATGCTTTGAGTACCCTATACTATAAAACTCCCTAAACATTTTATGCTTTGATTTCTAGACATATTGGTCTGCCTTCCTATGTAGAACATGAGTGGAGAGGGCATATTTCTTTAAATTTTTTTCATACGTTTTTCGCTTCTTCAAGCTACTCGTCTTGTTCTTAAGGTTGCGTTGTTAAAATAAACACTTATTCTTTATTATACCATGTGAACTATGCGCAAAATCTTCACCAGAGATCATCGGACTGAGGCGGCTCACCTCGCCCAAAATATCGCCGCGTTGCTCCACTTCTCCTGCACTCGCAGACGACAGCCGAAAGAACAATTTATCCCGCGGATTACAAGCTTAGTGACCAATGCCCCGAATCTATTTTCCACTTTTGTCAGCGCAAACTTTCAGACATCCCAATCATAGCGCGGGTGTTTTGCAGCCAAAAACATTGACCGAGTGTATTAACAGCAGTCAACAAAGCGTCCTGGGGGCAGAAGTGGCGGAGGACGGTTGAAAGGCGAGTCGCGTGGATTCCTCAGTTGGGATCGGGAGCGTTACCGTTCATAAGTGATACACGCTTATAAAGTGAGGAAACATAACAAAAAAGCGACAAAAGCTAGAGCGCCGAGAAACAACTTTGGCAGAAAGAAAAGAAACTAAACTACCGAAACGATGCTTTGGAACTATACGATGTTATACAGCAGATACAGCTTTTTGATCCGCACTGGTTCCTTCCGGTATGTTTTTAATTGGGCCTACGAATAAAAGCGTAAACTAAAATTCTAATTTGCAACTCCCTGCCCCCCCCCCCACCTACTTGTAACAAAATTTTTGAATATATATATATGCAATCTCAGTGACACTATTTTGATAATTACTTACGACACAAAGAGCTGCGCTTCAAGCTCTCCCTTTGAAATACTTGCCCGTTTACAATGGTTTGTCGAGATATAACGTAACAGTGACCAGGATACGGCAGACGATTTCGTCCCTATCGCACATTCGCTATAGAGTGAATGCGTTCTAGAGGTAAGTGCGCGGTCTGTTCTAATATCATGTTTCTTTTTTTTTTCAGTTCATCCAAGAAGCCTGTCATAAGACGCACCTAAGACGAGTCCTGTGACAGTTCTTACGACGTGGGATATCAGGCGAAAAGAGCTTTTTTTTAATAATTGTTTTTTTTTGCAAGCCAGCGCATCTAACGAATAAAACAGCCGTAATATCTTCACAGCCATTTTCAAAAAGGCTTGTTCACGTTGTGTCAATGGGTTGCAAGTTCAACGAGTCAACTGGTCTTTTTTTTCTATATTTTTAAGGGAAGTTACCAAATGAGCATACGAAATAGTGCGCCAGCTCCGTAATCAATCTAGTTGCATGTTAGCTGAGTATGGCGCCATATATGCGCAGTAATTAAATCATTCATGTTCGCAGAGCGTAAAACTTCGTGCAAGTGCAGCAAGACTCGCAGTAAAAAAAAAAAAAGTAACCTTCGTTCTCAGTTTGCGCGAATGCACGATGCATGCACGGGCGACTTGCGATAAAATCAACCCATTATGCAGCATTCAAAATGTACAAGATATTTTTATTAAATAAACATTTAAAAATGAATTATGTGTTTCACACTTAATCATTTTGTCAACAAACACAACGAGCAGTATTGATCAACTGGCTCGCTATTAGAATACCACTGCGTAATCCGACATGCTGCCTTTCGGTCTTCGAAGTAAGGGCACTGAAGTGTGTAGGACTCATCGTGCTCTGCAATAAGTCACCTAGAGTGCATCTCGCCACGTGATTTTACAGAAAACCACGGAGAAAGGAAACAACAAAGCCCGCAGAGAGCGTTGCGTGATGACCCTAAAGCCAAGCTAACAGTGTGCAAATTCTCGTCAACAGAAACCGAGCTATATAGTTTCCAGCACTTTCGTTTCGGTTTTATCTACTAGCACCATCGCATTTCGCTTCATCTAAGATGCGACGAGGTGAAGGGCACGTTGGGAAGCTCCATCTAGTGAAAATTTGGTAACCTCCGAACGCGTTCTACTTGGCACGTATCCATAGACCACGTTTAAGCAACATCCACTAGAGGGTGTTCTTCGTGGCCCAACAAAGTGAGTTCCGCGAGCAACAATGTGAATGACAACAATGCAGCGCATACGAGCGCTGAGATACTGACATTGGGTGGCCGTTGCTATATCCGGCAGTTGCCTGAACCGAATTAATTCTGGAGTTAGATTCAATTATTGCGTAAAAACAGCCAACTCTAACGCACAAACTATGATATGGGCAGCTTGTTATCAGTTACATCCATTACAGAGAAGCTTTACCATTTCAGCGTGGCTTTTGGAACGGGCACGTTGAACGACTCGCGAAACATGGTAGATAGTTTAGCGAAGTGATCATATGCAGCAATATCCAGTACAATGAACTTACGTGAGTGCTAGTTGTCCACTTAGGAAGCGTGTACAGATGTGTTAACCCGTGAGCAAAAGTGTACGGGCCATATATAGCCGTCCACAAACATGCATCTTCGCAGTCTTTTAATGAGCCGTCTACTGTCGAGATCATTTCTCTCAGAGCAATACTCTCAATTCCAGATCAATTCCATCAGAGCAATACTCTCACTAGCAGACGGCAATTTCGGCACGCGCGCTCCCGTGGTCTGTGTATGTAGCTTTGCTCACCAGTTGATAAGTAACATGCGGTGCGGCACGGGTCCCTAAAGCTGTGTTGCGTACACGCACCACCACTGAAGGGGTTATGTACTACAGCAAATCGGCACTGCATGCGCAAGAACGTGATCGCAGTACGGACCGACAACGAAACTACAGTGAACTAGAATACTTTGTAGTGGCAAAAGCGCCCCCCTGCTCGTGAGTCTCAGGAAGCGGCCGGCCGCGGGCGGCGCTGGCGTAGTAATCGCGAGGTGCTGCTGCGGGGATTTGGGCATCTTTCGAACAGCTGCGCAAGCTTCTTCCCTTTCTTTCTCCGTTCCATCGCACTTTAAAAAAATGGGCAGCTACAATCGACTAACCTGGCGAACGGTTTTGCGCGCTGAGATTATGTACTGAACGCTTTGCGAGCCTGTGCTTCACTGTGAAGAGCAGCATCATGTGCAGCTCCCGTCGACTTCGCAGCGTAGCGTCGGACGGGCTTTTTTTTTTTTTTTTGTAATGAGCCTCGTGTTTTTTCAGTGCACCTCAGCTTCAAATCACGAATATCTGATATGAATTCCTTGTCATTAACGTGCCACGAGCCACTACTGGTGACGCCCTTGACCAGAGTAGCAATTTAGCGGCTCGAACCGCAATGTTTGTCTCGATTATCGGCCTTCTGGCGTATTATGGACTGCATTCCATTTCGAATGTGTGCCGTAAGCGGTACTCGTTTTTCAGTAGAGCAGGACTTCTTGCTGTTGGTTCACATGCGGACAACTTTTGCACGACTACACTAGTTTGCAGACCAAACAGATAGCCCTGTCAGCACCACTTTCAGCACTTGGAGTCCCACAGTATTTTAGCCAGGAGAATAGTTATTATAAAGAAGAGGCTGTGTGACAAAATGGCAAATGAAAGAAATATTTCGGCAACACTTGATACAACATTTATTTAGGTTGTAACTACATGCCAAATGAACTAATCAAGTGAGATGTCAAACAAAAATAACCAGCTAAAAAGCAAAAACTGATCACAAGCACAGTACAATGCAAGACACAGGCAGTCTACTTTTCACACAATAAAAAAGACAAGAATATACACATATACTTAAAATATTTCAAAGGAAATCTCAAAGACAATGGTGCGGCTATGAACAAATCAGGTGCAAAATTAAAACGGCTTGCCAGGTTGCACGAATTGCCATTACGACTGCAATAAATGAAACGGGCAGTCTACTTTTCACTTATCACAGTACAGTAAACATACTAGGAACGTTTTAACAATTACGGGGGTGCATATAGAACTTTCCAAAAATGTGACGGTGAAAGTTTAGTTGAAAGTTCTGTTAATGTGTTCTTGAACTTTCTGTTGAACTTTGCGAAAGTTCCCATCACCACTTGAACAGCACAATAGACAGCATCCTCCAAAGCTTGTTATTCTGGCTCACCAACGCCAGAAGCCTCCTGCTCACACCCGTCAAAACCTTCAGCTCTAAAGGCAGCTCATATTGCACATGGCAGCGACCTCCCCTCTTGCACTGCTATTTAACTTTCTAGCCCTCCTCCAACCCTTCTGCTGCAGTGCTCCCTTCCCGGCTAGCACTCCAATGTTCTGTACAATTTTGTGGACCTTACAATGATGTTGAGTACCTCATGTATTCCATGAAACAGAGATCTAAGGCTTTCACATTAAAAACATTTTAACATAAAGCTATACATTAAAAATTTATACAATGACAAACAACGATGTGACTATGAAAAAATAAAATGTCGAACAGAAATAGCTCACTAGATAACAAAAAAAAACAATTGTCAGAAGTTCAATACATCAAACAAGCACTCTACCTTACACGTAGTGAAGTAAAAATACCAGAAATACATTAAGAGGGTCTTGATGACAAATAAAACTGTTAAATTGCAAAGAACTGGGCGTTTGTAACAGACAGACTCCAAATGAATTCTGCAAAAGCACAGAATTATTGCACAGTAAGTTATGACAACAGTACGCATAAAAATACAAGAATGGCACAGAGAAAATGGATAAACAAACACGGTTCCCCTGCAGACATATGAATGCTGAAATGGGGGCAAGAGCAGTCTATGTACAGCGGCTAAGTTTCAGGTATTTTGCCGTTTCCCTCTTCTGCATCCTGGCTCGGTTGAGTGATTTTACGAAAAAGTGCAGCCGAGTGGTAATGAAAAATGCCACCATCTTAGCAGTAAGCATTTCAGCGTGGTCAGTACATCCAACACGGTGCTGTGGTCGGGATTTGATTAGCCAAATTACATCCATGATGCTTTCGTGATGAAGCTCTTGTGCACTGAAGCAACCCGTGAAAAGGTTCTCCAGGTTTTTTAGGAACCTAAATAGGAAACCCGACGGGTACAGCAGGCCGCCATTATCCTTTAGCTGTGTTAGCTGAGCAGCTTGAAGGTTTTTGATGTCGTTTTTGTCTGCAAGCAGAACGTTTTTACAAGCATCACAGCTGGTTTTGGCCAAGAACTTCCGTGCTACATATCCAGCAACGTAAAAAATTAGCCGCTCATCACTTTTGGCAGACACACAAGCAACATGGTCTGGTGCAGCTTTCTCAATGCTGTTCAATGCCAGTTCAGCACTGCGAAGATCCCCATCAGCAATCAGCTGGTCCAGCAGAAACTGTTTGGTACGGTCATCCCCACCGGCAGCATCAGCCCCAAGCAGTGCAGTCAAAATGCCTGGCTCTGCATTCCCGTGTGACACAGATTTGGCAAGGCTGTAAAAACTCAAGCAAGAAACTGTAATCAAAAACTGCTAAGGTTTGGGGTGAGTATTACGGCCTGACGACTGCCGTGCAATGCCAAAAAAGTTCTCAGCTGGGTCTTGACTCAGCCTTGATGTCATGATGAACTTGTACGCGAGTTGTTGGCTCAGGTAGTCTAGCAGCGACAGGACACTTGCAATGGTGACCCTCAATCCAACTGCGGTAGACTCGGACAAAAAGCGGCCCCGCTTTTCGGCTCAGCCTTCGTTTTTCGCTTGACGCAAGTTTTCTGCTACATAAACCTCCCATTCAACAAGGTAGGCTAGAAATGACAGCAGCTTATCCACGGCAGCTGAGTCCGGACGAAGAGCCTTGGCGGGGAATCGAGATGACATTATCTCGATAAGGTCTCTCATCATGCTGAAATGCATAGAGCACACAATAAGATTTTAAAACAGTTAGCCAAGAGGTTGGAAGGTTCATTTGCAGCGAAAGGTAAATAAAAACAAAAAAAGTGAAATATAAGTATGCTCCTAACAGCTTGTATACATGTGGAGCAGTACTTGAGGCAATAAACTTACCCGAAAAAGGTCAAGGCAGGCTGGATGCTCCCGCATTTGGCCTCAACATCATTTTTGTAGAGACGAAGGCCATTTAGAACCGTGTCACTGAAGAGTTGGAAGGCGTAGGTAACCCTCATTTTCTCAAAGTTGTTGGGCTGAGTGTGGCGGGTTGTGATACCGGGCATGGCTTGAAGAGTCACGTTCGAGCCATCAAGTGTCAAAGCCTCTTTTACAGGACGAAGTGATACCTGCATAGAAAAACAAAATGCTTCATAAGAGACTGCAGTGCTGTGTTTTTATGTTTCCTGGGGATAAAAACATTCTCATATTGATAAAGGCATAATTTTTGTACTTACTGGTCCTGTTGGAGTGGTGAAGTCTGCTTGGAGTAGCCCATTCCTGATGCATTTGACAAGATGTGGGAAGTCAGAAATGAAATGAAGTGACCGCTTGTTGTCCACTGGATGTTGCACTTTGCATTTTGTGCTAGATGCAGTCGCGTAAATGCCCATCGTGGACCACATGTTTCGATTCCAGGTCGCACCGTCGGATGTTATGAAATCAACAAATGGCCCAGCCTTTTCCGCTAGAATCACTGCCTCCAGCATCACTTTCGAGGGCAAATTTCCTTTCATGTTGCCCTGCGTGGCAAAAGAAGCAAGTATTTGGGTCCACTCGCCAGTGAACGGCACAAACATTATGACCATCCCATGGTCAGCCACTTTATGCTTGTCACTGCTGGGGGTGAACTGGCCCATGTCCACGAAGCCTTGTATGTGCCCTGACGATGAGACTGACAGATTCTCGGACAGTTTCATTTCGTCAACGATGAGCCCTCCGTGCCTTTTGAAGGCATCCATGGAAGACGCTTTCTGCTTGAGCATGCTCATCACTTTGGCATTAAAGCCAAATCCCGTCCTGTACGACCTGAGATACTTCTGAAGAGTAACCTTGCTCGGCAAAACAAGAACTTTCTGCCTCCGCATATCCTCGTAAAGCTTTGGCCCTTTCATGCGCATGATGAGGCATTCCAAAATCCACTCCTTCGAGTACCTCATCTCTCTAACACTCTTCCTCCTCGCAGCCTTGAACATCTGTAGAGCTGCCTCTTGTGGCTTGGGGGGGAGCTCTTTAATTCGGCCAAGGAAAGTCTCATCACTTAGCCTGGAGTTTTCTTCTTTCATGGCTCGTACTTGGCCTGCCAGGGTACACAAGCGTGAAGCAATTCGCTTTGTCTTCTGATTGGCCATTCGCAGCTTGTGAGACAAGTTATGCGTGACACGTTTTTTCTTCAACTTGGACTTCCGTGCCAGCAGCGACTTTCGCAAATAGCGACAATGAACACAGATGGTTCCTGAAAAACGTAAAACATGAAATAAGCCACTTCCTTACTTCGAACTATTTGCAAGACATGGAAACAAGGGCTAACAAATAATTGGAGGAAAAATAAACTCCAGAGCTATTACAAAGTGGGTAATAGCTAACAGGTCCTGACTAGTGTTATTTCCCTTTAATGCAGGTTGCTTTAGATACAAAGGATATGCTTAGGTTATGAAAAAAAAGTAGCAGGCTATGTTAGCTAGAACAGAAAGTACATTGTTTCTTATTAAAAATATTAACACACACCTTTGACTGTCACCATTCCAAGACAGTTCTTGCTGAACACGCCGTCACTCGCGGGGGTGAGGGTGCGCTTCATCTTCTCGGTCAGGTTCTGAGCAAGGCCGTCATAAGCGTCTTTGCTCATAGCGCTTGAACAAAGCAATGCAGTGTCAACTTCTTGAAATATGTTCGTTGCTTCAAGAAGGGAGGTGATTTTGCCGTACTTCTTTTCTCTCGCACCGAGATAACAGCTTGCCACAACATCACTGTTGCTATCTTAGCTGAAACAGATCACTTTCTCGGGGGAGACACTGAAAGGCTGTTTTGTTGTGCGTGTAGTGGCATACACAAGGAGATCAAGGTCTGGAGTGGTCAGTTTCGTCCACAGCCTTGGAACACTTAAGCAGGTGGCAAGGTCCCTTAAGTCACCTGATTTGAGCGGGTTCGCTTGCATGTTTTCGGCAGGGCTCGTGTTCGGGTCGGAATTCTCTTCGCCGAGCAAGCTCGCTTCGTGCTCATCGCGACGAGAGAGACGAACTTTCTTCTCCGATCCAGACGTAGAAACTAAGCAGCGCTTTCGCTCGGGCCTTGGTTTTTTCACAGATGTGGAAAGGTATGCGGGCAGGTCAGGTAAAAACGTTGGCACTGCATTTGCAGTAAGACCAGGCTTTCCTCGAGCGATTCGTACCTCCTTGCCGCCAATGATGTGGACATAATCACGAACGACAAAATGGTCTGCAAAGTGTTTTTCACAAACCGCGGATGTGTCCTTTAGAGGTTTGTCTTTCCTCTTGAGGTTCCGCTCTCAAACCTTTCGTCGGTCTTCGTCCTTTGGTGCCGAAAAGAGCGAAATCTTCCGCCCGTTTTCAACGCGATGGCCGGGGTAGCCTGACCGGCAACCCGGGGTGAAACAGTGCGTATCCGTCTTCTTTTTCTTGTTCATGGTGGTACCGAGAACGTTTTCTTCCAGCACAGAAAAAAAGATACAAGAAGAATCGAAAGCCACAGCAGCAAAGCGCCCTGACAGCAGTCAACTCTCCTGCAGTCAACGGTCGAGCCTGCCTGGCTGGCCTCGCGAATCTGACTGCAGCGCTGCGCGCGGCGGACAGCTTTTTTCGTCACAGCGCCTCCTATAGACGCCCGCTTCGCTCTTGCCACTAAAAACCTTCTAGTTCACTGTAACGAAACTATCGCCCAACATGCAGTAAACTTTTTTGACGGACCGACAAGCACGAAGGTGATTCGTGCGACTGCGTGCCCCAGTTTGGAAACGCTGGCCCGATAATGAATGGAAGAAGTTTTCACAAAGAAAAATGGCCCTGTCAGTAGCATTTTGCTACCGGTCACACTGCACGTAACGAAGGTGAGTTTTTTACGTTCTTTACGCTGACCTATACTTTGTTTACTGCGCCATGATTAACCTTTGTTGTCAGTCCGCTCCGCGGTATCTTCTTTGTTCGCGCAGCACACTTAATGTAGGTAAGTTGGCGCGTCTTCATTCTAAAGAAGACAGGGCGTGCAAGCACAAACATGAGAACGAAGTCGAGACACATCTGCGAGCGTACAACATTGGCACAACGGCGGAAGAGAAAGACACGAAAACTTATCTATCGGCGCATGCGATATGCGAACGCGTCAATCTGGCATGCGAGGCAGTTTACGTGAAATATAACAGTCAAAAAAATTCATTTCATTTTTAGACAAGTTAATCGACGGTTGGCTGACGCATGCGCTGTACCACTGTTTCGATGTGCCACGCCTAAATCATCAGACGCATTTCTTCATACGACAAAAAAAAAACTGCGCATTCGTTGAACTTCGGTTTGATGCCGTAATAGCAAGCGTGAGAGGGCGAAAATTTCTATAGAAAGCTACCCTCAACTACAGCTGCGCGACGCCGGCCATGTTTCATCCGTGCCCTAAAGTCGTTGTTGCCCGTATCGCGGCTGTTGATCGTCCCGTTGCACGTGTTGTGGTGATCAAGGTAGTGATTGCACGAAATTGTTGCCGCCATCTCATTTATGCAGCCGGAGAGTCAGTGGTGCGCCCACGTTTCAGTTCACATCGCTGTCAACTCGTTGAATGTCTAGCAGATCAATCAAAAAGCCAGTGCGAAATTACGGAAAGTGCTCAGCAGTTTGCACAAAGCGATTGCCGCACCGGTGGCTACATAATTAGAGCGTCCGCTTCCAATGCGGGAGGTACCAAGTTTGATTCCCAGTGCCGACCAGGATGGTTTGATTGATGTGGGGGGTTCAACGTCCCAAAAGCACCATATTATTGTGAGAGACGCCATAGTGGAGGGCGTAATCCATTCATTTCAACCTGCTCAGTCCCAAATATCCCGGTTTAATCAGTTCTCACGTATAAGTACTTAGGCCTAACTTTATCACTCGATCTTTCCTGGAGGTCATTTCTTTAACAATCAAGACCTTTAGATTAATGAAACGCCACCTTCGTCATGCGCCACAAGTCAAATTACTCGCATACAAATCATTTGTCCAACCAAAGATAGAATATGCCGCTGCCACCTGGAACAGACTCACTAAGCATCATTGCACTCGAATCACTTCAGAATCGTGCCACAAGATTCATCCATTCTTCATATTCATATAACGTCAGCATTTTTTTTTCTAAATAAAACTTCTCACCCCTATAGCTTTTCGTCGCCGTGCTGCCACACTCTCCCTCTTTTTCACAAATCGTTTTACAGCTCGCTGAAGCACCCACCTTCAATCACACCATCGTCACGCATGTCACTGCGCGCCAGCCATCAACTGCAAGTAACCCATCCACGAACACAAACATTGGCATTTCAAGCTTCATTTTTTCCTCGAGCTGCCAAAGACCGAAACGACTGCCTCACCACGCTAACGAGATAATAAGACAAACCGAATTTTCGCTCACGCTGCCAACGTGCATCACACCATAACCTGCTTTTATTGTACTATTATGTTAACCACCAATTTTGTAATACCTCTAAACAGGGTCTTTAAGGTAATAAAACTAAAAATGAAATGGCCATGCGCCGCCCCGTCATATGGTCTGCCATATTTGTTTTCGTGGCTCTTGGCTTGACTTCCTCTTTGTCATGCAGCTGTAAAAAGTTCAGTATAACTATAGTAAAACGACTTCTTTTGCAGTATAGGAACACCTTCTTAGTGACAATTTTATTTTTGATGATATGCACATGTTACATGGAAGGATTAATACATTTTTATTTCTCCCAAAGACACGGCTCAGGAAGCTCAAAGGGACACAAAGGATTAAGTCGGCGTTAATTGCTGTGCTCTCCCCCAGCATTATCACAGCAACTACGTTCAAGCGACACTTGCACCGTGCTCTAAAGTGAGCGCGGTTGCACAATGCCGACGAGTCTGACGTGGGCTTGATGGCCGGGCGCCGCGTCGGTGGCGAGAGAGACGGAATGCGGGTAGCGCACGACTGGCTCATTGCGTTGTCTGTACAGTGCGTGAATTAATGTCGTGATAACACACACAACATACGCCACCGCGGGTTCTCTTGTGCTTGCAACGTCATAGTTCTTAACTCACTGTTAATACTCGGACGAAATAATTTCTCCAGTGGTGTCGCTCTGGCCCAGCGGGTTGAGCCCCGCTCTGATGGCTTCGGTTCGCCACGGGGTTCGAATCCCGGCTGCGGCGGCTGCATTTCCGATGGAGGCGGAAATGTTGTAGGCTTGTGTGCTCAGATTTGGGTGCACGTTAAAGAACCCCAGGTGGTCTAAATTTCCGGAGCCCTCCACTACGGCGTCTCTCATAATCATATAGTGGTTTTGGGACGTTAAACCCCACAAATCAATCAATCAATCGGTTCGCCACGACGCGCGGGCTGTGCAGTGCACGTGGTTTTTTGCGCCGGAGAGAGAGTCGCGCCTTCTGCTTCACATTCGGATGTAAACAAGAGAGGAGAATTTGCCTAGTCACTACGGCCGACTTCACACGTCTTCCCAACGAGTGACGTCAGGGCCTCTCCTCAGTCGTACAGTTGTTTCCTTCCTTCATGTTTGAACTACTCGCGCCATTCCCCATAATAACATCCGGCGTTTTTTTTTTTTTCGTGAATCAAGCAGGCCTTCTAATACGTACGTCTCTTGATGGACGAAAAGTTCTTTATTAAGTGCAGCTACTTCGATTACTATAGTGATTAATTGTATAGGCTATAACTCTAGCATCATCGGGATCATTTTGAGAATGTCCTACTGCAGCGCATAGGTTCTCGTGTATTTACCTTAATTTCTCGGTAAGAAAGGTACTGCTGTTGATAATATTGCCGTTTCAGACGTTGTCAAACATTGAGCTTTCACTCTTGCGTAAATTGTTATTTGACTTTAGTGTCCCCTTAAAGTCATGGTCATAATTTTAAAACATTTGTTTTCTTTCTGTGGTATATAGGCTGACAGCACGCAGGTAGAATGGGTCCACTGTCATTCGTTGTAAATGGCATTAGATTTGCCATGTGACAAGCTTGTACAGATGTGCAGAGGAAGAACGAGAGTAAAAGACAAAAAGCGAACCGATATTTGTTCTTTAAACACACCAAAGAATTCACCAATTGCCGTACTAAAATGGGAAGTATATAAGTTCACACCCGGTGTTCCGGTGGACGGAAAGCATTGCGCGTGTATCGGTTGGGCAAATTAAAAACCTATATTGGGCACCATATCACATTCTCAACGTGCTAACGTCACGAACACGAGTCGGGAAACCGAGAAATTTCGAAAACACGGGCTCTGCAAGATGTCCGACGGATAGCTTTTGGTCGTTATTTTGTTTTCCCTAATGCAACCCCACGTGAACGACAGCAGTTATTATGTAGTCTTATTTCAGATAACTAAAAGTGCGAGGTCTCTCTATTTGCGAGCAAGGGTTTTTTCAAATGACTATTCTTAGAGTGCGCGTACTTATTAACATTCCCCACGGACGGCGTCACATGTGGTAGGTGCCCCCACATCTGCAGCGAGCGACGGTAGCTGCTATCTTTCGACTCGTGCTGTGGAAAGATTACTTGCATTCGGCCGCTGCAGCCGGCCACCCACGCACTGAAGCCAAGGCGCTTTGTTGGAGCGGACTATTCAGCTGCCTCGAAGCGTGCTCTGACAAAGCGCGAACACGGGCGACAGCGTGTGAACGAACGGGAAACTGTACGGGTCGTGTAGCGAACGCAGTATAACCAGCCGCCACTGTTTTTAAAAATCGTTGCATTCACTGTATGCAACTCATCCTGCTTTGCGTGTCCGTGTCTGCGGAGGCATGCCCCTGTCACACGAAAGTTCGAAGGAAGCAAAGATAAAATACTCGGCTTTAACTACCGCGGGTAATTTGGAAGGAAAGCATGACACGAACGACGTCCATCTTGGAACGCGACATATAGTATTACACATACAATTGAATACAAATATCACAAGCGGGTTGAAAGCACTCGCACGGCAGAAACTTAAATCATTAAAGTGATTTAATACGTGCAAGGCGGCAGCTAATAACGTTGCTGCTACAGGTTTAAGCTAATTAAGTTCTTTTGCATAACACCCAGGCCTGGATACTTGTCTTGTCCGCTGACGGTGAAAGCTACCGAATGGGACCTCTGTTTTACGCCCTAGTTCAGGAGCAGCTCGTGCGGTGAAGCCTACCCCAGTGGTGTTGTAAGCCCGAAACCGCATGACGGTGTGGCAGTAATCAATGACGGTGTGGCAGTAATCAATGACGGTGTGGCAGTAATCAAACACCAAGACTTACCGACGCACTGCGACCCACGACGCCCGTTCAGCAAGGTCGGTTGCTTCAGTACTCAGCAACACAACTGTTTAAATTCTTCGTCGTCCTTAATAGTTGCTTTGGTTTCATGCCATCGAATACGCGCGTCTTGGGTAGCAATGCTAGGGTGAGGAATGCGAGGGCTGGCGGAATCGATAACCGATATGACAGGCCGCAAGTGAATGTCAAGCGATGACAACGCCACTTCTGCATCACCCGTGTCTCAACTCTTGCTTTTTTCGTTATGCAACGACCCCAGACTGCTTTCGTCAATAAATTACTTGTCCAGATACCGGCCACGTCATCTTGGCGGCGCTGCTGCAGTTTAAACTGAAGCACTCAAATTGACGGTTGCGCGAGATGGTTCGTATTGATCGCTAAATTTCAGAGCGCACAAAAAGACAAGGACACGGCGAGGCAACAAACACGTGCTTTCAACTGTCTACTTTTGGAAATCGCAGAGCATCAAGTATTCACTGATCACCAGCAGTCTCCAGTGCACGACATGCACAAAGCCGCGTGCACGAGGTTTCTAGGCGTCCTTTTTTTTTTTTTTTTTCGGAAAAAAAAAAAAAAAAACTTCGGAAGCCGCCCACTTCGGAAGCCGCGACAAGGGTGCAGCAGGATGCACCGGCTTGGGAGCATACCTGGGAGCAGGCAAACGTGCCTTCTGTTAGCGGACTTGGAGCAGTAAGAAAGGCCCTTTCGGGCAAGTTTGGAACAGTCAGAGAGAACGCTCAGATCAGATGTAGCCCCATTTCACAGCACTTGTGAAGCAACGTTCGTCCAATGCCGCTTTTTTCTAACACCAAGATAAAGTGTGCAAGATAAACTGTGGACACTATCGACGAGTTTTTGCCGTCGTCGTCATGCCCGTGCCACATATCGCGAGTTTTATCCGTTGGTAAAAGCGCGCGAGCGGGGTAGACATACGCGGCTGAAGCAGGGATCAAACGAGTCGCTCGAAGGGTACATGCGTTAGCGTCACCCCGTCGAAACGACAGGCCTTCCGTCAAAGGTTAGGAAACGTCACGTCCTTCTTGGACGACCATGAAAAGACGCGAGGGGGAAACGTAACGCTAGAGCAGTAACTGCGTACCTTACTTCCAAGTGCGCGATCACAGGTGCGCGCGTGGTAGACCGGCAGCCATTAGCGGGCGACTTTGCTGCATTTCGACGTCCTGTGCTCTCACCGCAAAGAAACCGCTCGAAAAATGTTTATCTCCCTGGCGTGGCCGTATACACTCGCAACTCATGCACGTGTTTCCTGCACGCGCAATGTAGAAAACACCGAGGATCGCCCTCTCTAATCTATCACTACAACGCGCCGACAATTTCGTCTTATTAAGAATCGTACGGCAGTTAATGAGACAAATTTCTTGGCACAATCCGGTGATAGATTAGGGAGGGCGATCCTTGGATGCTTTTTACATTGCACGTTCAGGAGACAAGTGCATTAGGTGCGCGTCAGTGGCACTTTAACAAAAAGAGATTACCTTTATGTCTCCATAGAGCCTGAGCACGTGATGACGGTGTTTCATTTCACATGTATAAGCATTCGTGTTTCCTCAAATAAACCTCGGTCGATGGTTCGCGCTCGTCTGTTGTAAGTGTTCCTTCTAGTCCTAGCGCTTTTTGCACAAGATTTACCTTTTAGTATGCTACAACTCGGCCATATCAAGCTCCTTCTGCTTTAGCATACATACAAGAACAATTTTTAAATCTATATATGTTTATTCACAAACTTTGTGAACATGTAAAAATACATTCCTTTGCACTGTTCACATTCAACAATAAAACCAACAGTTCTCTTTACAAGTATTTCGGTGCTAAAGTGTAAACAGCAAAAATGGACGGAATACAGGCTAAAGTAGCCATCAAGCATGCCACAAGGTGATCATTGTTGCTAGTTTTCAGTGAAAAATATTAGCACATGCTTTGTATGATTGCTTACAGAAAAGCAGTGATCAAACAATGTGCAAGAATTTTTTTCTTTAGTGTGCATATTACATTAGGCACAAAGATCGTGATGTTGCACCCAGCAAAGTAGGTAAGTATCGTAAATGGGGTTGAACTTTGAACAAACAGACTTGACCATATGTATAAAAGAATCACAAGTCTTAAAAAACTAATAAAATATTCCCATTTATATTCACAGGGGAATTAAAATGAATAAAAATTCAGCAAATCAAGAACATAAGGTACATCAAATAGCTGTCAACATGGTGCAAAATGTCTCAAAATTTACGAGACCTGCCAATGGGTTTTGAACATGGTGAATGAACTTCCACAACACTAGGTGCTATGGTCAGTACTCATTCATGAACATCTGAGCTAAATTTTTCCTACAAATCCACCTCAGAGCCTACAACGTCATTTGAACAGCTCCATGCTCTGTCCACGTCTTCAGTTTCTTCGTTATCACTCTTGCACAACATTGAACACAATGGCTACTGGAATGGTTCTCTTTAACACCATTTCTTTTCCCTCCAGCAAAAGAAATCAGGACAGGAGAAATGTAATCACTGATAAGCATTGGCACCATCTGGTCATAGAAAAATCATCCGACTACATGTTGCCGTAAAAGCCAACATGTAATGGGATGGGTGCCCTTTCCCATGATCCTAGGTTGTCACCAGCAAAAAAAATAACGGTGGACAGAGCATCACCGGGACTGATATGTGTTATGCAAGAGAGTGAACACAGCTGGAATGCCAAGTAAGAGTGTCGATTAGTGGAGAATGGCAAGTATAAACTATAGTAAGTAAATAAAGAGAAAAAAGCATTGTAAATATACAAGGTTCATAAGTTACAATGAAAAAAAAAAGGAATAAGAAATTACAGATTTTTATAGTCTTTAGAAAGGATGTGTTACAGCCAAAAAAGCTTTCAAATCTGAAAAATAACATAACATGCAATGAGAATCAACCTAGCTCACTAGATAACCACAGAACGAACAAGACCCAAGTGCACTTTTGACTTGCTGTGTTGCCAGCAGGTTTTGGTTGTGCAAAGTGCCACTGGAAAGCGTCATGAAAGTTTAAAACCCTAAAAAGCACCTTGTCTTTTACACAAAATACCAGAAAGTGGAAGTAATTTGCAGAGAAAACATGAAAAAACTAAAGAAGTCAAATAAGTCTTCTCATATTAGTAACTTCTACACTTGATGTATACAGCTAAACATCAAAAAGCATGCATATTGCAGCTGTCCAAAATATAACGAGATGTCTTGTCTCTAAAGCTAATGAAAAAAGTGGTCTGTGACAAATGTAATAAAAAAAGAAAAGACACTGATAATTTCAATTTTTTCGAGAGCTGCATGCACAAGGACAGAAACATCATAGACATTTCCCAAGCACATGTTTCTACAGATGTGCCATGCATTCTGAGAGTCAGTCATTGTTCACTAAGAAAAGCTGTTTGCAGAAATCAAATGTAAATGTAAAATGAGATAATGTCGGCAATATATTCACGCTATAAGAAACAACAGTACCTTCCTGTTCAACCCTCAAGCCACATGATGAGGATCTATTTCCATGTATATGACAACCAATGCAGTACCTCTACAAGCCTTATAATGTCCAGGTACTTCTTGTGTTGAACAAGTTGTTGCTGCCAAGTGCAGAAAATGTGGCACACACACACACACAAAACAATACAAAGCCAGAATGTGAAAATATATAAAATAAAGTGATTAGCTTCTGTGAATATTCAAACGCTCAAATGAAAATGCAATCAGATCCACGACATTTCTAGTTATTTGCTTGCAGTGCACAAAGAATGCCTGTAGTACACTGCAGCAGGTCTGTTAAGTTTTGATGAAGCAACAAAAAGTTCTACTCATGGACAAGTGCTATCTCCACAGCACAAATATGCTCAAATAAATGCCAGTGAGAGAGAAGTGACTAAATGATATAGTACAAAGGAAAGTGATAACATACATACAAGCATGAATATTGTCAAACTATATTATACTGATCTCAAAGGGGACCATGGAATGGTTCAAGATGTTAGTAACATAAGTAATTATGTATAGCTGAAGCTAATCTGAAGACTTCGCATGCCATAGGGCGGTCTCTTGAGATTGTAAAAACATAAAAACAGAACTTTAAAGGTTTGTTCATCATTGTCCTGTCAAAGCAAGAGCATTTTTTAGGTACTTTGCCTCCATTCCTACCTTCGAAATATCTCAGTTAGACCAGAAAGCCCTATTCCCCCTTGATGTGCAGTGGTCCATTCTCTTTGAAACATGCACAGGCAGCATGCTTCACAGCATGAATGCGAAGCTCACTATACCAAATCCATGATCATGGATGGACTAATGATCAGGCAAGTCAGTGGTTTATGTCACTTGGAAACTACAAATGCATAACTAAACAAAGAGCATGAGGAGATGAGAACAAGGGTAAACCATCATTATGGAATGCAAATCAAATCCCTGCTCAGCGAGCCATCCATTATTTGAGAAAGGCCATTTTTCCTCCTCAGCTAGTGCAACGAAAAATATTCAATGTTTTGTTCCGCAGCATCTGTCAGAACAGTGCGGTTTCATAGCGTGAATATCTCGGATCATGCGAGAAATGATAGTGCATTCGAGCCAGAAGCGTACTCGAGAAGACATTGTGCACCGTTTGATATATTACATGCGGAGGTGCATGGGTACTCACAGCGGCCGTGTCACTATACGCATAGTACCGTGAAAACACTTTCACGTGTGATTTCCAAGAGGAAGTTACAACTATATGCATAGATATATGCACAAAAAAAGGGGGGGGGGGGGTGCAGTGTTGCATCATCTAAGGGTCTGCCAGGTAGGAGGAAGTGGAGAAGCTGGCTCCTCCAAATAGATAGCCTAGCCCATGCTTATGACTATATGATATGGAGAATTAATCATACATCCACATTCAATACACCCTATTTAAATTGTACATGCAAGCTAGCAGGTACACCCAGTCTTTACAAGCAATCTATGTGATAACGACTTTAGATAGAGATCTCTGAAAAAGACAATATTTTGCACAGTCAATTGTTCTTGAAGACTTTACAGATAAAGCTTTAAAGCTTTTTATGTAATTTATTTACATACCATTTCCATGATAAATTTAATGTTTCAACACCAAACATGCCCCAATACAGCTATGCTGATAGTGTGAAGTGGTTCAAATCAATTTATTATGGCTTCCACAGCTCTAACAAAATCATCGCAGCTTAACACTTTGTTTTAGAGTAATTCCTTATACTGTTGACCAGCACAATTATCAAAACGAATACTTATTCGGTGATAATGATAGAGTATGTGCTCACATCAGTGTCTCTATAATATAAAAAATCCATTTCTTCACCATGTGCAGACGAAAAGCCTAGCTTGCTTCTTAAACACCGAGATTCAAGTTAAGCACCACATTGCTGTTACAGAATGTCACTTCTATTTTGTGCAGCTGTGTTTATAATGTACAATCACTCCAAAAATGATTTGCAACATGTTACTTGTGGTAAAAGCAGAGCCATAACTGCACGATGGTGCTGACACAGAAACAAATCTCATACATAAACACCGTTTTGAACACTTATATTTACAGAAGTAGTTTTACATTTTCTGATGTTATAGGGCAGGCTTAAAGCCCTTTCAACCATGGCCACCGAGTTAATACTGACACTGAGTGCCACTTTACAATGAATTGATTTTGCATTCTCCCTGATGGTGCAACACTACATCTGACACAAAGCTTGTTTTTGTGTTGTTTTTTACCAGCACAGCCAAAATTCTTAGATGCATTACATAAGGGGTTCCATGTGGGTAGCACCCACAATGGAAGTGATGAACTTGCTGCCCATGGAGGCACACACAGCTTCTGAAGGGGACGGCCGAATCGAGTAAAAAATGAAAAAAAAAAAAGGATTAGCACTGAAGACGTTAATAATTCAAGGTAAAATGGCTAGTATATTTCAGCCAGATAAAGTTAACTTTCACAAAAGCATGCCACCTGAGGAACAACAATCAGCAGAACAGATGCGATAGCTCAGGAAAAAAAAAATCATAAATTCCTGAGCAAGCGCTCCTGCGGTAAAATATAATTCACAATGATTTGAAGGGGGCCCCCCAGCTTGGTCACGATTCAAAATGGCGGAGGAAGATCTGTGCAGGCTTGAAATGCCTTATTTAATACGCAAGCATTCACTGCCATTATCTGCCTTCGCCGGGCAAATAAAAACAGTGAATGAAATATTGAAAGTGGAGGGGGGCTTCTTGCTTGGTAGTCGTCATATACGGTATTTAAAATGTCCCAAAAAGGTAAAAGGGCACTTGCTATGGCAGCGGCACTTGCTGGGTAGTTTACAGCATATAGTTATAGATATATATACACATAATAAAAATTAGCATAGTGAAATTGCCGCAATACAATCATATATTCAACGTTATTTCGACAAAACACTGCATATTTTTAGCCTAAATGTAACAAAGCATGTTCAGAGTCACTTTAATTGTACATCACAATTTTAAATGCAAGTCACATAAAGTTTGAAAAATAGAAACATATAGTGAAGTTGAAGTACTGCCACAAAAGGAAGGGCAAATGCAGCTGCCGAGGGTTCTGTGATTGAAATACACAGCATTGTTTGTGAAAGCACCAATCACATCCCATGCCACATTGTAGTGTGGTTCCCAAAGCAAAACAGCATCTCCTCAGGTGTTTCAAAATTTGACCCCTGATTTCAAAAGCCATAAACTGGCAAATTCGCTGCCGATTAGAGGCACTAGGGGGGACGTGTATCAGTACATTATGAAGTACATGCCCTATGTTTTGCCCAGTTTCATGCAAAATAGGAGAAAACTTCATTCTTGACCAAAATGGCAAACATTGTTCACTTGTCCTATTGAGGCCTCATATGTTCCTGTCACTTACAAAAACACAATGTTTCCATGACTCTTCATTCCAGGTTTTTTCCATGGTCACACCACAGCACATTTAGTTATACTGGTTGGCAAGATGGAACCATATATGCACATAATTCTACCAAAAAGGGAGCCAAAAGAAACAGAGGTTTACTATTACGCTGACGCTGTAGACAGTGAGCCCTTGGCACTGGTTGTAGACTGGAAGCTGATGTTGTGCGGTGTCATGCTATGAGAGTTCTTCATGGAGTCAATAGAATGATGAGAAACAGACCGTGATGCATTGAGGCTGCTCAGAGTTCCAAGCTGAAAATAAAGCGCGAAACAACAACATTAACAAAAACAACGAGGTTAGTATGTACGTGTTCCTTAATGGCTACTATTCCTCAGTAAAATTGGCTTGCACAGATAAGTATTTTCTAAAAGTTTGCCCTACTGTTATCGTGTCACCACTGTCAAATAAAGTGATGCATTTCCCACATCCTTAAAATAAATCCATAAGCCAATGGGGGCACAATGTATACTGACATTGTATACTACAGCACAATATATACTGACACTAGTTCAATTATGGCAGTAATTATGTGGACACTCCAGGAGCATTTTCGCAATCGCTGCCGGTGTTCTCTGAAGTCAGGTTGCGTGTGAAATCCAAGGCCAATAACATCCATCTGCTTGCATGTTGTATGTTGTATGTGCGATTGAAATTGTTTGAGGGCAACTGACAGTTGCGGCTCAAGCAGACGAAATGCACCAGCTGGCCTGCATTGCGCAAAAGGTCCACGGGAAACCCTGAAGGTAAGGAGGAGGGGCTACATGGCTCTAGCAGGAACTGTGTTCTTTGACAGGCCGAGCGCAGAGGCACGGGCTTTTTTACGGCAGAGATCAGTAGATGGCTGGTCACCTTGTACACTCAATGTGACTTGCAACATGGCAGCGATGCCTTGTCAGAGCTCCAAGATCACTCCTAGCTTGTGCATGCCCTTATTATACAGGTCCTTTGAGATTCAAAGAGTGCCTCGCTAAGCCTACAGCATTGATTATTTCAGTAGTTTTTCGAAAATGGTGCCATATTCACACAAGTGGTTTGTTGTCAAAGCTCAAGGACATAAGCCTAAAACAAACACAAGCACTGGATAGTAGCTAACGAACTACAGAGCACATGATGGTCACTTGATAGATTCCAGATGGATAGCGACTGCTTTCGGCAATTTTTTTTGCAGTTCTTTAAGATTCATTGAATAAAGGTTTGACTGTACCTCTTCTACAAATCCAAAAAGTAGCTACAGTGGACTTCCGTTAAATGAAGTTCTGTTAAACGAAAAAGCCACATAAACAAAACTATCTAGGCACATTCGGTTGGTCTCCTATATATTTAATGATAAAAAGTTTTGCGTAATCGCAACATATTTCTTAGCTTACGTCGGTGAAATGAAACTAAAACGGGCAAAATCCATGAACAGCGGAAGTGGCCACGGCAGCCTAGCAACGATGAAACAAATATCAAAGCTAGCCTAGCCAATCCGATCCAGCGATTGCACATGTCAGCGCACCCAGAGCAGCAATCGACGTCTTGTCGTGAACTTGAGGAGACAGCCTTGAAGAAGCTAAAGCTAAAGCTCAAGACGAGGACCTGTGCTCAAGTAGTAATGAGATGTTATGTGATCTCGAGCCCATTTCAGTGGCTGTCAGTGCAGCAATTGATGCTGCCATCCTGTTGCAGCGCTACTTTGAACACAATGGTGGCACAGAGTTTCGGCCCAGCCTTTCAGCAATGCACTCATACTATGTGAGAAAGTGCTTGAACAAGGCCAAGAAAACTGTTATCACGTCCTTTTTTCCGAGTAAGCAATATTAGAAACATTTTTCTTTCTTAACTACAGGAGTATTGCGTACTTCAAAATGTTTTTGTTCAGTCAGCCACAGTTTGTGCTTTTCAAATAAAGTCATATTTCATTAATTTTGTCGGTTTTGCTTAAATGAAACTTCACATAAATGGAACAAATTTTCTTGCCCCTTCGTGTATATATATATATATATATATATATATATATATATATATATATATATATATATATATATATATATATATATATATATATATATATATATATATATATATATATATATATATATACACACACACATATATATTCTATGTACATGTGTGTATATATATACACATGTACATAGTGCAGGTAGTGTGGCTCAAGTTAGGCTTAGATACAGAAAAATGTTGTCACACTCACCTTCAATTTTGCCATGTCCTCAAGTTTTGTGATGTCTGTCAACTCCTGATAATTAGAATACACAATAAGCCAAGCAAACACCTGAAAAGAAAAAGAAAACAGCCTCTTGTAGCAAGTCAAGACAATTGAACATCACCGTTAGCAGAAATACAGCGACATTTTGCTTTTTGAACACAGGTTACATGCAAGCTACTCTCTTTATATGCATTTTGCTCAGACTGTTTTGCACAATACTTTAACAGTGCATAAGTCCTATGATGCATAGGCGTGGCACGTTCTTTTGGGGTCTCTAGGGCGCACAGTGGCCATGTCTCTTGCCAATCTTGTTCAGCTCCTGCCCAGTACTTTACAACCACTTCAGAGATGGTTGCCTTGCAATTGGCTTGCCACCACTTTGTGTTCTTTTCACTAGGTGCTTAGCCTTTCGATCCTTTGATGAACCCAGTACAATTATAGCACACAAACAGCTTACAATTACCTATAGTACGAAAACAGCAACAGCCACCAGAGGCCCACCCAACCATGACAGGAGTAAGGAGGAGAATTACCCTCAAATAATTGCTCGGATTGTATGTCCCAAAACTACGATATGATTATATGAGACCGTGTAGTGGAGAGCTCTGGAAATTTCATCCACCTGGTGTTCCTTAATATGCGCCTAAATCAAAGCATATGGAGATCTGACACTTATTCCTCCATCAAAAATGCAGCCATCTTGTCCAGAATGGGTCATCAGTTTAACTCCACAGCCACTACTGGCCGCGAGATCGCCAGAGTCGTCACCTGGCAGCAACTGACCAAAGTGGTGAAGTGTGGATTGTTCCGTGCGTCGTCTGCTAGCTACGTCCTGTTTCTATGTGTGCGTATGTCATGAACATTCTCAAAGTGTGGTTTGTCCGGTCATGTAAGTGCGAGCGTAACTGTTTCTACGTATGCCTGAAACGACGTATGAAAGCATTTGGTCTTGCTCGGCTGCTAATGCATGGTAATAAGATCGGTAAGTGCAGTTTTCCAAAGTGCTGTTTATTATCGTCGTAACCTCCATCCAGCAGAATAATTTCCGAATGGGTGCCGCTTTCTGTTTTAAGCACATCGTAAATGCTCTTGTCATTCTCCCAAACATGAGGACTATTAAATGGTGTGTGAAGGCAGCGTTTTAGAGCGACTCGGTTGTAAAAAAACAAAAACAGGCTATAGGCCATGCACTTGCGCATTTGTTAGTAGGTGTACAACAACGGCACTGTAGTTTACCGATCATGTGAGGAGACCTAGTTGTGCTTATCTGGCCGTGGTACCACTGCATAGAAATATTACTATCACATAAACTGTGACACATCGGTACTTAAATGTACTTAAAAAATAGTTACCGTGCGAAACCATGTGCTTAGATTTAGGGACGCTTTAAAGAGCCCAGACGATAAAAATTAATTCAGATGGTGTGCCTTATATATTGTTGCGTATGAATATAATGTCGTATGATTTCACTGAAAATTGCGTTTTTTTACATCGTCTTCAGCGTTGGTGTGGCATTGTTAGTGACCAACAGAAGACAGTGAAATTTTTTGTCTGAAAAAAAAAAAAAACATTCTTGTCCCATTAACCAGGCCCTTGTTGTAGCACTGTCACGCACGTAATTTATCTATGAAAGCTTTCTGCTGAACTTTTATATAAATTTCTTTATATTCTAACTGGTGCAAGAATATGTGCATACACGTGGCAAACGCAGTGTAGCGCAAAGCGCCGTCAGTCACTAAGCTTTCCTGACTAGCTATAGCGACTGTCCGATATTTTACGGGGAACAGAATGAGAAAAAAAATCATAAGCATACAATATGCGAACGGTGATATTGAACTAATCGCATGGATATTCGGGCTTTTTACGATCTTTCTTTCTCTTTTTTTTTTTGCAGTATGCAGATGACAAAGATGTAAATAAGTAGTTCGTTCACGCTACAGTAGTGTGTAACGAGCGGAATACAAGCTAACCATGTACAAACAACCCAGCAAAGGCGTTATTTAGTGTGAAAGCCTGAAGAGAGTCACCCAGGGCGAGCATCCCTATGAAAGGCAGAATGCGCTTTACTCGCGAGTAATGTTAACGTTGCATAGGCGACGTGCACTGATTCAGTAGAGAAGAGCGCAGACATTAACAGTAAATTCTAGTCAACGCATTTTATGTGCCGACAATCAGCTCAGACCGCACGCAACGAAGCGTTGCTGTGTGTATTTCTACACGCGCTGCCAACCGTCTATCCACACTTTCGCAGGAGGGTGCTGCCACCTATAGCCTGATCTCGCCGTGAATACCAGCAGGGCAGGTCATGCTTAGCATCTAGTCTGGCCATGACAGAGTGTTCTGCCCACACTCCTTCTACAGGACGTTTTTCCATCTTTCTCCTTACACCCTACTCAAGTGCTTTTCTCCACCTCTAGGTGCCCTCCTCCTACATCGCTCACTTCCCTAACATTTCGGACAGCTGTAGTGTACAAGCATTAATAACCATGACACCTCACACCATGGTTTCTCCACTGTTTTAAACTCATGATGATCTCCATGCAAACCTAATAAAAAAACTGCTCAAGCATCATGTAAGACAAATCACTGTAAAGAAAATTGATGTATAAACAGTGCTAAATTAGCCGGGTGCCGCCAGCGTTTGCCGGTGAAGCCAAATTAACTGCATGTGTACTAGTGCAGCTGTTTATGATAGCTTATCTTACTGACCTGGTACGTCTTGCGCAATTTCAGCGGTTCAGAGGTAGGAACTAGTGCATATGAACTATGCTGTCATATATTGGCACTTTCTGCAGGAAGAATTGTAAACATTGATAGAATCTTGGGGGCAATAAATGAAGGGCCATTGGAGGTACCGTATAGCGTGGAATATAGGTCGAGATTTTTTCCAAAAACGTAAATAAAAAGTCACCCCTCGACCTATATACCGGCCCTTGACATAAACCAAGTGATCGTCTGGCAACAAGGAGTTTCACATGCTTTTTGGGAATCAGCATCGACATCGCCTTCCTCTGAGGGCCGCCGCGTTCTCTGCCGACGCCATTTATCTTTTCTTGTTCATTTAGTGTTCATAGCGAGTGTCGACGTTACACTGCGACTAGCCATGAATATGGGGACGCGGTGCCAATTCACCGCCGCGTTTAAAAGCAAAGTTATTGAATTTGCGGAAGCAAATAGCAACATGGCGGCACAGCGGCAGTTTGGAGTGTCCGAGAAAAGCGTCAGGTACTGGCGCAACCAAATTCCAAACTGACGGTGTGTAATGCTAGGAAGACGTCGTTTCGCGGTCGCCGAGCTGTGCACCCGGAACTCGAGGACAAAGTGGCGGATTTCGTCCGCGAGTGCCGTGCCAGATCCCTGCCAGTAAATGCGGAACTCATTCGATCAAAAGCCGTCGAGCTCACCCGTGAAGCCGGTCTGTCAAAGAAAGACTTCAAGGAGTCCATTTATTGGGTCCATCGCTTCATGCGACGCAAGAGATTTGCCCTTCGGCGGCGCATGTTGGTATGCCAGAAGCTGCTGGAGATGTACGAGGACAAATTGATAGAGTTTCAACTCTACGTGAACAGCCTCCGGCGGCAGCATGGCTACATGCTAGGCAGATCGGCAACGCCGACGAAACGCCGGTGTGGTTCGACATGCCGTTTTCCACAACTGTTTGTGAACGCGGGGCGAAAGAGGTGAAGCTTTTGTCGACCGGAAGCGAGCATTCGCGCTTTGCCGTTATGCTTTCCTGCACGGCCGACGGCAAAAGTTGTCTCCCTTCATCATCTTCAAGCGGAAGAAAATGCCGAAGGAGGCCTTCCCACGGGATGTTGTCGTCTGCGTCAACGAGAAGGGGTATATGAACGAGGCCCTAATGCACGAATGAATCCACACAGTGTGGAACCAATAGCCCGGAGTACTCCTGCAGCACCGGAACATGCTCGTGTTGGATGTGTTTCGCGGGCACTTGACGGCATCGGTGAAGGAGGGCCTTCGCGACAGAAAGACGAATCTTGTCGTCATTCCGGGAGGAATGACATCAACACTCCAACCGTCGTTCTTAATAAACCTTTCAAGGACCGTGTGCATGCGCTGTACACCGAATGGATGGCTGGTGACAGCCCACGGACCCCGACAGGCCGGCTGCGCAGGCCACCTCTCGCGACAGCTTCTGGTTGGGTCTCCGAGGCATGGAGGTCTCTGCCTGAAGAGATGGTGGTGCGCGCATTTAAGAAGTCCTGCATCAGCAACACTCTCGACGGCACTGAGGACGACATGCTGTGGGAGGCGGCTAGTGATAAGTGGTCATCGTCGGAGGAGAGCTCCGACAGCTCAGAGGACTGATTAAAGTGAATCCGTGAACTATTCCGCGTTTTTCTTTTTTTTCTTTTTTTTGCTGGTCAAGGTAAGGGGGTCGACCTATATTCTGCATGGTACGGTAATTTCTCACTTATGTGGATGTTGTGATGAGTGCAGACCTGCTCATTTTTCTTTCATGCACTCACATATACAGCATTGATGACATGAATGTGTACATGGCTTTTTATCCCCGAATTAGTCAAGTGTAAATACTGCCCAAATGACTAATTGCGACTAGAATTATTGGATGTCAGACGTTAAAACAAAAAATTTCTAACCAATTTGAAATCAGTATGCAACGGAGGAGCATCTTCACAGAATGGGGTCGGCATGATTCTGACTGGCACAAAAGTGACAGCATTCTTACAGGCCCACTCTCATAAGCATGCCAAACAAATTTATTCTGAGAAACATAGTTCTTTATTACTAACATAACCTTTTATGAATTAACCAAACTCTCCAGCCATTCTTAGTCTATAGCTTATAGGGTCTAGCTTCGAAATCAGCCGGACAGTCACTGCAAGAAAGAGTGAGTGAGTCTCATAATGCAGAGCCAGTTTTTAATTTTATTATCGAAAACGATTGACAAAAAAGTGGCTGAAGAGTTTGTTTTATTCATCTAATTTTTACCCAGCCAGACAGAACTCTGCCAAATATGTTTACATTTAACATAACCTTATTTCTTATTTGTATTTTTATTGCTCATGAATAAGCAATGCATCTGTTGTTTCTTTTTGTTTTTTGTTTTCTTTATGGTGACTAAAAATTTTTGGAGGAAATGTTTTCGAAATAGGACACTCTGAATATTTTAAATTGATAATAAAAAGATAGACTACGTGGTCTCATCAGCTGGAAAGATTTTATCCTCAAAGGGTAAGTTGCAGTGAGAAAGTGTTGGGAAGTCTTTCTACATGAAGTGAATATTACTGCATTACAAATGTAATGTAAATACGAGTAATGATGTGCCCACTGTCTGCCGATGCTATAAACATTTTTTTTCTTACATATGTCATGCAAAGACAAATGCCATACTGAAGCTAACACTGTACTTAGCCTAAAGACTTCAAGTTTCCCAAATCATGGTGTTCACAAAACTAAGAACTTTAAAACTATGACTTCTGAGATGACAACGGACTTACATTTGCAGCAATAAGAAGAATCCAGATGATGAGGACAGCCTGATGGTATGAGTAGTACAGGTCCTAAAAGGAATATATGTAGTAATGGCACACATCAATGGCACACATCAGTGAACCCATTTATTTGCTTAATCAATGTCTCATCAAGGCAAACAGGCATTACGACAAACACTACCACAGAAGACAGGTCCAACATCCCCGCACCAGATGACGTTGCCAATTAAAATTATACACAGGATGTTTGAATGCACTGTCCAGGGATCATTATACAGATATTTTTTCAGATTCCAAGAGATGGAACAAGTTAAATGGCTCTGTTACCATGCCGTTAAGAGATGACTTGACAAGTGTACACAAATGGCATTCTCTCCTTACTTTCTCCAATACCATGGCTCCTGCATATTGCCACAATGCAGAAGCAGCATCAGGACAGCATCCGAAATAAAGTAAACCCTCATTATAAAGAAGTGAACTGGACAGCGAAAAATGCCATACAAGCGATAATTTCATATAAGTTACGAATTAATATAGTCTAAAAAGTATAGCTTAAATCGTGTTATAACTGTGAGGAAGTTCAAATGTGAGACACTCAAAAAGCAAACCTTGACTAAGGTGTAAAAAAAAGCCATTAGCTTTGTTTGCACACGTGCCAAGTTCAAAGATTCTTAACCCGGGAGATTTCTGCAGCAACGGGCGGGAGGGGTGAAAAAAACATTTCATGAAGCAGACAGGTAGGAGGCGCGGGGGAGGGTAGTCCCAACAACTCGCAAACGTAAACATCGGCGTTGCGGTCTTTTAATAGCTTGGAGTGACCGAGCACATGAGGGTAGGGTTTTCAAACTAAGGTGCGAGTCTTAAAGGGGGAGCGCAATACTACCACAATTCCGCGTCATCAAAACAACTAGCAAAATAATTTCTGTCAAAAGAACTGGCCTATGGCTTCCTGAGACACACGTGAGTGGAGAGACGGCACAGATGGCTGCCGCAAAAGCATTGCTTCAAAGCCTCGCTAGGATGCTAGATTCGTTGGAAAGGAACGCCAAAACGCTTTTAGCTTTTTTTCAGTCTTTAATGCCTGAAATCTATCGCAGCATTATCCATGTGCCCTCGAAGCTTGCAGATCGCTATCGCCCCACCGTGACAGCGGTTTAGCACGCGGTAGCTGCGGCCAACGATAGTTGCGTTTTCAATTGCGTGACCTGGCTGGTTTGCAAAAGAAAAAAAGTCTGGATCGCATCGGCCTGCATTCTTGTCAATGTGGCGATATTCCACACAGAAATTTCAATTTAGGGGAGATTTTCATGGCGACCATACAAATGTAGGAAACAGTCAAATTCCGGAAGTCTTCTGGATAATCCTGGAGACTTGGCCGGTATGCTGTCTGTCTCACTATTTTGCAGAGTTCTACCAATCCTCGCTCCAATTCGCCCTTGCAATGCCCAAGACATTCACTTCTGTTCTGCAGCTGACGGAGGTAATCCCAACTCTGCGCCATAGTTCACACTCCATCCAATGGCTCTTTGTTGGGACCACTAAGAACAATGTCAACTATTCCCACATCCACAGCTTAGATGACAACAGTATAAGTAACATTAGTCAATCCAGATGCATCAAAGTTGTCGTCAAATTCTTCGCTGGAAATTCAATGCCCCAACTCATTGAAATCACCTCAAGTTCCGTTATTTTCCTCGAGCATTCACATGGGAAAAGCTGGCATGCGCAAAGCAGGCCACAAAAGAACATATCCGGCACACATAATGAAGCCCTCCCAAAAACGTGCATCCACACAGCCTAGAGCAGTCCAGTATGGATTCGGCACTAAAGTGACTGGGCCCACTGAACTCCGAACTAGGCGACCCACGATGTCCAACACAATAAAACAGCGTGTGGTGTAGGCCGTGCTGCACAATGCCAGTAGTGGGACTTGCAGGTGAGTGACCCTTCAACTAGCATGGGCTGTGCTATGCAGAGTAGTACATTTGTCTGTTTCATTACACACAATTTTTTCTGCGTTTAACTGCACCGTATCCCTCAGCCTTGAACGTAGCCATAGCAAGCAGGAAAAGGGCAACATTACAAGATAAGCTTCAGTTTGAAGACTGTGAGGAAGAGCATGTCATCTTTTTGTCTCCTGCCGCTTGGTGGCGCTCATCCTGCAGCCGGTCTGATTTTCCGGCTCGTCCAAGCACGTTGTGTAGGCTGTGGTAGTGTGATGCTGCGATTCTTATATTTCCTGATTTTATAACTGGTGTTATGTTGTGCCTAACAGACGTGTTGCGTCGCTTCATGACTAGCTGCAAAAGCATTAAAATGTACTGCTGAGAAGCAGCATTTTTCCCGGGGCGCCTGCCGATGATACACGCCTTTAAGTACGGCAGCGCGCCATTCTACGACTTCACAAGTAGCTCACAATTGTGTTCTTGTGTTGTGCAGGGCCTCCTTTTTCAGTAGAGTCCCATAGTGAAAGAGTTTGTGAACATCGTAAACCACAATGCCATCATTCATTATTTCGTGTAACAAATGCACTCACACGAACAACGCTGTTCTCCCTTTGCTCCCCAACTGCCCTGTCCAAATTCAGAAACTAAAGCAATCAACTGTACAGATGGCACCTCCCATTAAGATGTGCAAAACTAAGGCGATCTTGATCACACAAGCCGGCCTGCATGATGAGAAATGCAACTCCCTTGTTTGTGGTGCTGCCTTGTTGCCAAACAGCGAGACCCTGGATATTTCATATACAGACAAGTGAATTCAAGGCAGCTCCATTAAATTTGTTGATGTTAGTGCTGCTGTGAAACGACTAAGAGTGCTGCGCAATGTTGTCTCTATAGCTTGTGACAACTTTCTGTGGCAGCATAGCGAAGGTCCAAGTCCAAGCGCATACTTTTTCACAGCGCTTTTGAATGTAGCTCACGAACGCTAACACTTACATATTACTGTCACGAGGTCAAGATGGGGAGAAAGAGAGCAGACTTTGGGTCCAATGTGAAACTGTTTATTTGGCGGAACTTGTGGCCGATGAACTGAAAGTCATATTACAGCGATACACACTGGCACTGATAGATGCGAACTGAGGACCGGTCGCCCATCAACTGATAAGCGGCGATGCACGTCAGCATTTATAAGTGTGCAGTGGAATATTTAAGCCTTATCAGTGGTCGTCGCGTGAGCTCTGGAATAATCTCGAGTGCTTATGTCTTGCACACAATCTTAACATTGCGATCTAGAATAATTGCGAACCTTCAAGAACAATGAGGTGCCGTTTGCAAATTAGGATCCTAGGAAAAAGTAAAAGCAACGTACCACAGGAAATTTTGGAGGTCTATCACATAAAGAAACAGGGTATTAATTGTGTTAGCGAAACTTCACTGATACTGTACGAGTCGGAAGCACATAATCTAGAGAGTGTGTGTCCGATATCGTTATTGGGTAAGCAATGGCCTGAGCATGTTGTGTATGTGTTGACAAGAAGTGGGTTTATAATAGCCTGTTTCTTCAAGAAATAAACAGCTGTAAGTGAGCGCCCGTCCTGTCTATATGTTTTCTTCTTCTGTGTGGTTGTGAATTTGGTGCGAAGTGGACTATTTGATTCAGACATGTACCAACTAGCCCAACAGAGAATTCTACTAGCACCATAAACCTTGGATGCTCGTGCAAAAATGTTGGATGCACTTGCAAAACCTAAATCGCACGCGAACAGACTACTTGGCATAGTAACACATGTGCAGAAGCTCCGCTTGCGTAGCTTTGGCTGTGCTTCCACAGAAAGCTGTCGTGAGATATAAAGCTGTGGAGAGCTAAAGCAATGTCGAGCCCTGGGGCTGAAGTCCTGGTAATACAACAAAAGCCTCAGTAAATGATCTGAAGATTTTTTGTGTGTGTGTTGTGAATTACTCTCGACGTGATAAAGGCTACATATTTGTACAGTATGATGAAAACATATGTATATAAAGAATAGAAGAAACTACTCATCAAAATTTTTAAATGTTGCTACAGTAAAAAATCCTCCTTTGGGTGGAATTCGAAGTCCTTAAAAAACTGTCACAGGACCTTGAATATCCTTGAATTTCCTCCCTGGAAGCCTACACGAACCCTGGCTTAAACGCCACATGCCTTGAACGCAAAACAATTGATTGATTGATATGTGGGGTTTAATGTCCCAAAAAAACCATATCACTATGAATTTATGAGAGATGCTGTAGTGGAGGGCTCCGGAAATTTCGAGCAGCCAAGATTCTTTAATGTGCACTCATATCTAAGCACATGGGCTCAAAGCATTTTCGCCTCCCATCAAAAATGCAGTCACCACAGCCGGGATTCAATCCGGCAACCTGCGAGTCAGCAGCCAAGTACCTTAACCACTAGACTACCGCAGCGAGGCCTCGAATGCGAAACACTAGATAAGCTTTGTGCAAGTGAAAACGCAAGCTCTCTATTGCTTCGTTCCTCCAGACTCAAGAGCAAGCAATGAATTCACAAATTGGAACAAAATATCTCATAGCCAATGAAACCACAGAAAACGCATTGCTGACGATAAAAGTCTAACGTCATGGGATATCTTTGCTGCATTTGATTAGGCATACAGTCAAATATATGAACTTTAAAAATAGTCAGAGACATGCTAAACGAGATTAGTTATTCTTGCTTTGATCAGTTTCACTTCATGTCTAATGCACAATTCAAAGGCCACTGCTCATACCTTCATTTGAGCCTTCACTTTGTGGTGGCTATATGGTAGAAGTGAACTTAATCCCCACTCCTCAGATCCACATCGCTATCTTACTGTGTAGAAAATACACATTGACATTTTGTAAAACAAGTGCATTAGAAATATGTTCGGAGCATGCGGCCGCAGAGACAGGCAAGCACGGTTGTCGGGTTGACAGCAATGGCCGCACCACGGCACGGCAGGAGACAGAAAGGGGAGACATTTTTGCACATGGCTTGGGTGGAGCTTGCAAATTTAAATTAATTTAGCAAGTAGGCAATGGGGTCACCCTCATGGAGAGAGGAGGATTCAGGCTACTGTCAGGGCTAAAACCTTTTTTATCCTCGAACCACACTGACCATAACCAATGTAGACAACCATCTGTTCATCTCTCTTCAGCCTCTCGGCCCACTGCAAAGTAACTGCTATGCCTGCGGCTGTCATTGTATAGTATTGTTTTATGCCAAGTATCATATGATAGGGCCCATATTTTAAGAAAGGTGGGCACCTTTCTACCCCCCGGATATTTCTGTTGTTATAGTGACAGGTAAATACTAAGTTGTAAACAGACAATACACAGGAAAATACAAAAGCAACTTACATTGCAAATAGAACGAAAGATAATAGCGAAGAATCTCCATGCAGTGAATATGAACATAATTAACAACCAGGGACGAAACTTGGCCTCTTTTTCCTGGAAGACAAAAGACAAAGATCTTGTTAACTTTATTTATTGTCTGTTGTAAAATAACATTTGAAACACTAAATCTGCAATAAGATAATTCTGTAGCCTTTAGAAGTATTATTAGGTGCTCAGAACACGACGCATTTACAAATATATTTGCCTTACGATAAGACTAGTGCTACAAACAATATTACAATATTTTTAGATAATATGTAATAATAATTAGTGGGGTTTAATGTCCCAAGACCACCATATGATTATGAGAGACATGTGGTGTGTGCCAATTCATACCAGAAAGCAATAGAAAAAAAAATAAAGAGTGGCACAAAAAGACTCCAGCTCATGCATTTCCATACTCATGTTGGGGCTATTTCTGGCAGCTTTATTTTCGACAACAAAAAAACGTGTCTCTCTACAGCAGGAAAAGAGATGGGACATAGCCATGCACACAAGATGACAGAGCGCCCCGCCTGTTATTGTACAGTGAAACAACTATGGGCCACAGTGCATGCAACAGACTATTCCACCTTAGTCTCTGGATGACTATTTTTGGCAGTTTCTTTTTTTATTATTTCACCACAAATGTATTTCTTGTTTGACTACGATAGCATGCAATGACACCCAAGGTTTTCACCATTTGTGCAGTTCAGCCACTTAACAGACTCTTTTTTTTTTTTTTTTAGTGGCAGCATGCCCGATAAAATGTGTGATTCAAGTTATTCTTTTGGCTGTCACTGGTTCCAAATATTAATGCATAAATACAGCAATATGACATTTCTAAAACGACTTCAGCAGTAATAATAATTTTTGGGGTTCACTGAACCAAAACCACCATATGATTACGAGAGATGCCGTAGTGGAGGGCTTCGGAAAATATCGACCTTCTCGAGTTCCTTACTGTGCACCTAAATCTAAATACATGGGCCTCCAGCATTTCCACTTCCATCAAAAATGTAACTGCCAAGGTTGGGATCCAATCAAACAAACTTCAAGCCAGCATTCGAGTACTTTAACCACCAGACCACCGTGGCCGCCCCATAATGATATCAGGTCTTTTATGCTGGGATGTCAATATTTCCTAAAATTTTACAGCAACTGCAGAGTGAGCTACAATGTGCATTTACATTTCATATATATGGGCTACTTATGAGTCACAACATTTTACCTTCAACTAATAAAAATTTCAGCAATCACTGCATCCAAGCTCATTAATTTAAATGCTTTCAGTGCAGGAACTCCAAAATTTTGGAGTAAGGCTGTGAGCAGCAAAATATCCGTTTTATACCAAATTAAGGGCAGAAAGAAACAGCAGGAAGTAACTTGTCTGCCTTGAGCAAATGCATCAGCAAACAAATATCACAGTGCAGTGGCCTCAATAAACAGAAATGTGTTAAATGGAACTGCTGCTTAAATGGAACAAGTATTTCTGCCAATATTGGTTTCGTTCTTGTATACTGCACCCATGTTCATCTCTCAGTAAACAGACCTCCTGTTGAAGGGAACATATTTTCCTGGGCCCTTCAGGCTCTGTTTAATGAGAGTCTACTGCATTATGCTTTAGTCTGCAAGGGGCTATCACAAGAGATTTTTGCTTTCTTAGAGTACCCCTCAGGCCCCAAGGAGATAAACTCATGGAAAAAAATGTTGGCAACACGGCTTCAGAGCGTACCGATTGCCTTCCTTACAATGTACTTTATTAAAAAAAGGCTTCAGAATGATTGCTTAAGTTAATACAAAGAAAATATGAAGAATTAAGCATCAATATATTTCTAACATAGAACTGCACGCTTACTGCATGAAAAATGACACAAACGTACAAAACAAGAAGCGTAGCTTTTCAAGAAAAGAAAAAGATGCATATGGAATTAAGATAAGGTACACTTAGCTATAAAGTACTCCCAAATAAGCACAAAAATTTTTCAATATGTATAAAGAAGTTTTCTAAAAAAAGTCAAGATCACAAAAAAAGTCATGAATCCATAATTAACAGGAAGCCTTACCTTTCTCAGAGCCATGACCATCATGACAGAAGTGACCAAGAGTGCAACACTTATCACAAATGATATCACAGAGACAGTAATGAGCAGGTTGCGAACTGAAAAAAAGAAAATGTTTCGAAAAGCATGAGACAATCTATTTATATTGCCACTGCATATGCTCTCAAAGGAATAGATTAAACTTAAAATAATTTATGCCCGCAACAAACATGCTTTACCTCTAAGGTGTGTTCTTTCATCGCAATGTTGATTTGATTGATATGTAGGGTTTAACGTCCCAAAACCACTATATGATTATGAGAGACGCCGTAGTGAAGGGCTCCGGAAATTTAGACCACCTGGGGTTCTTTAACGTGCACCCAAATCTGAGCACACGGGCCTACAACATTTCCGCCTCCATCGGAAATGCAGCCGCTGCAGCCGGGATTCGAACCGGCGCCCTTTCATCGCAATGTAACATAGCGTTCCAAACTTCAAGTATAGTATGCTTAGTAAGTTACAATTTACTCTCACTTGATATAAAAAGATGACAGGAATTTCATGCAATCACTACATCATTAAAGAATTAGGAAGAGACAATGGATTTACAGGATATGTGAAACCTCTACGCACACCACTGTAAGTCCGACATCCAGGCTTATATCATATTCTTTATCAGACACTTTGGGGATGCTTTCATTTTTACGTGATGAGACATGCAGTGCACCATCTCACCAGAGTGGTATCAAATGATCACATTCAGGCAAAGCTCACATTCACAAGACTTCAGTTTGCTGGTTAAGAGCAACTTGGAAAATATGACTGACAGCACTCCTGGCACAAAGCCAAGCAATGCTTTGGCACACTGCTAGTAACACTGACATGCAAGATATTAAGCTGGTGAATTATTCACAGATGTGTATTACAATAATCAGAGAATGCCACTCTCGAAGTAACAAACATCCATTGCCTTAAGCTTCATTTCACGCTAGAAATAGTGCCTCAAAAAGTGATAAATTTAGATTATCCCAGTACATTTAACGTTATAGCTGCTAGCACTTTGTGGGACTTATGGCAATGTCATATTTAAATTTCATTCAGAGATAATGCAGGGTTGCTTACTAAATACATGAGACAACAAATGAAATATTTTAGTGACCACAGCATTTAAACATGCATGCTATGATTTTTGACTGCTATGTGTCATTAAACCATGCTGGTGCAAGAAACTCCGGGCCCAAATACATAGTCTTGTGATAACAAAATTGGCAACAGCACTTTGTTTAATTTATTAATTGCTCCTAATTTCCTTGCATAATAATAATAATAATAATAATAAATAACTACAGCATAAACTTATCAGAAAAATAATTCAGAATGAAGAAGTTAGCAGCAATGAAAATCATAGCGCAATGAGGTCAAAATGACATGGCGCAGTGTTTCAACAGATCATCTCAAAAAATGAAATTATAACGTAAAATTATATGCCAACAGTTGTCTAATACAGTGTTAGCTATTGGCATCCGAGCTTGACATTTTTCGCAAAACTACTTCAGAACTTTTACTGTCTCCTTGATGTTCTTCTGTAGTAGTCTTCCTTTCATGATTCAGCAGTATCATGAAATAATACAATCTTGCCGCCATGCCCGTGTCACTAGGGCGCCAGTAGCCTACGTGCCGCTTCAGGGTTCTCAGTACTTTGCTAGCATCCGTGATGAGCCTGAGTCGCCTGGGTCCCCAGGAATCCAAAACGGCATGCACTGACCCGATTCTATACTTCGATGAAAACAACCCCTGCCCCCGCTACACAAAGACCTTTATGACGCCGTTCAGTTCCCCCAGTGAATCCGCCGTTGTGCACGGGTTCCCTACATTTACACTGAAAGCTGTTATGAGATCACAAGGGTCGCGTGCGCCATAGCTGTCTGCCACCGCCGCCGTTGTCCGTAAGCACTATCGTGCGAAATAGAAAAAAAGTACGTAAATAAAAAACACCAACGACACAATAGGATTTGAACCCGGGTCCCCTGCGCACTAACCCAATATTCGACCCCAGAGCTATGCCAGTGCTTGAAATTACACTGAAAATTGGCCTTAGGCAGGCTTAATGTTGAAAAAAACAATCTCATTAATTCGAGTAACAACGTGTTTTAGAACAGCAAGGAATAACCAGGCAAAACCAGACACAGTGCAAAATGCGTAACGAGAGTGTGGTCGAATGCTCCAACCCATTACAAAAGCTTCAGGCATAATTCTTCATTATCACGAGCCACAGCATCAAAACATTGCACAAAATTCATTGCAAGTGTATAACGGGTACCACACTTTGAAGAATAACAAAAGATGGCATAGTAAATACCTGCTTACCACACAAAATATATGACCATTTTCGGCAGGGTGGGTACCCTGCAGATGTGCTTGTAGCAGTTACATAAAGGGTGTTTAAGAAAGGCCCTGAAAGGCCGCTCTTTCAGCTTTCGCTGTGACTGTGCTGCGCATTCCGAACATCTAATTCCCTACTTCCAAGGCACAATCGAGTCCGATCTGTTAATTGTAGAATGAAACGTACAGCAAAAAAAAGGGGTGCTCAGAGTTTTTCCAACACACAGAGGCCACTAAGTAAAATGGCCGATGTCAACGGACTGCACAGGCACAACGGATTACACAGGAACCACACGGGAAAGCCGGAACTGCAGGGGCAAGTACCCTCCCTGTCTGGCAACCAACTTCTGCAACAGGAAACAGAACCTCGCCGCCGATTCTTCTGTTCTGTTCAACTTGACATTGTTATGGATAAAATTCAAGACTGAAATTAAGTTTGACGGATAATTGCATATGTATGGAGCAGCTCTTGGCATGTTCTGACCAAGCGTATACCTTTTTCGTCAAGTGTTTCGAGATTAAAGGTGAAGAACATGAAGTGACTTAACTAAACATGCAATCTAAACAATAATGTGAGAAGGTTCCCATGTGTGTTCTCACCATAAGCATTTTTCGACTTTTTGCGTTAATCACCTTAAGCATATAAACTACTCAAATTTCATTCTGCATGACACAACTCACCGTGCTGATTGCCACTGTACACGAATAAGAAGCTGAACCCAAAGTATCGGTAATGTGTCGAGCCAGGAGATGCCTCCGCAAGACAGTAGACGTCAAAGACTGTCAGCGTGATCATGAAGATGCTTTCCACCTAAGCGAAAACCAAAAATGGAAAGAAGTGGTGTTAACGGCATGAACTGGGATGCCCCCCCTTTAGGAAGCACTATTTGCCCCGAGATCGACCTATGGGTGGCAGCATTGTCGCTGCAGTAGTGTGGATAGGCGGCCGGTGATGCGAATAAAAATGTTTGCAGTGCTGCTTTTTTGTAAGCGATGTGAACCAATTTGCGGCGAATAAAATGCGTTTACTGCGGCCTACTAGTAACATGTATGTTGTCAATTGCCAAATGGATGCACAAAGCTTGCAGAACGTTACTATCACTTGTGAAACAAATGCGATCAGCCATCAAAAAGGTCTCTTCGCACTTGGCGATCGTCAACGTTTTCGTATAATGTGTCACGTTTCTTATATTTTTTATTTCGAATAATTGAGCTTGTGTTCCACCTATTACGCACTGTTATAGTGTGGCTGAATTTATTCTTTCCTCCATGCATGCAGGTCTTGGATATTACAAAAAATATCCCATAATTTTGGGCGATGGACTAGAAATAACCGTGAATACGCATCCATGTTTTTCTCAATTTATCTCTCAATGAAATGAATGTAGAACAGTTGATATGTTTATTCAGGAAAGCTACACGGCCGACTGCACTTCAGCACGATTGTTCTTTCTCTAATAACAGTATAAAAAGGTACCACTTCAGAATAAAGCTTTCTCCGATTGATTACCTGCATTGCAGTGATGCAACAAAGGTTTCGTTTATTCGATGGGTCAAAAGTATATTACTTTGAAGCGAAGAATGTCTGGCCTCACTAGCACAATTTCGTTTATAACTGTGTTGCTAAATCACTGCATTCACACGATATCTAAAGCTTCTCATGTTAGGGATGACGCCAAGGGCACTTTACGATGTGCTTCAGCTAAGAAGCGGCACCTGCACTGAAATGATCCTGCCGAATGGAGGGTACGACTACAATACACAGCACTCTCGGCATGTGCACGAACTGGTCTTATTGCATTGCATATACATCCGAGCAAGGCCAAATGCTTCTATAGATAGTGCCACGTAAACTAAGTACACGCATTTAAACTTGCGCTAGCAGAGCGAGGCAAACCGCCCTGTGAGGATGAGCATGGCGTGCGCGAACATGCTAGCCTTATGTGGCTAGCAGACGACGCAGGGAGCAATCCACTCTAAGCAAGCTTCAGGCAGTGGCCACCAGACCACGATTCTGCTCGATCTCGAGCAATATTAAAGCGTTGTGAAGTCTTTCCTGATGCACAAGTGGGCCAGCCGACTGTTTTCCTGTTTTCCACACACTACTTATAACCCGATAATTTCCCACAAAAATAATCAGCCAACAATAGTACTCTCACTTATTTTCTTGTAGCGTTTTCATCGACATGTAGCGCAAAGCATCCATGAATACACAAAAAGACGCACGATCTGCTCTTCTGCCAAAGAAGTGACCTAATTTAAATCTGTCAATCAAATCGTAGATCGCAACGAACTCGCCATCGATGAGAAACTCCGATACAGTACAAGCGTACTTTTTCACGGAATGAAACTTTCAAACGACGTAACATTTCGCGACACGATCGACCACTGAATTGAACACACCCAACATTGAAGGCAGGCTGACAACTTACGATTGAAAAGATTCCAGCGATGTAACTGCCGTACTGCAGGTCCGTGAAATATGCTGTTCTCAAGAGCGGACGCCGATGATACCATTTCTGCCGCGATCGGTCCAGTACAGAAGGCATAGTTTCAAATTCCTCGCAAAATACTTAGCAATGCAACACACCAGAAAACGGGGCTGAGTTTGTTGTTGCTTGAGGAGCGGATGTGACACAGCGGATAGGTGGTATGCGGCGCGGCACACACACACACGCACACACACACGCACACACACTATCAACGCCTTCTCTAAACAATGCCTGGGGAATGGCTCGCGCTCCCAGCGGAGTTGGCCTGCCTTCAGTTTTGAGCAAGCGCCGCGCGATGGTGCTCGCGACCGAGACTATTAAGTATTGCGGCTTGGTGGCTAGCGCCATCAAGCCGCAATACTTAATGAACCAAAAACTAGATTTATTTTTTTCTTTAAAGAGTGAGTTTGAGGATTCGTACTTTGCAGTGAAGAGTTTAATTTTCACTCGTGTCTTGACTTTAGCCACCAATCAGATAACCTCCTTCTAGTTAAGTCTACTCGCTTAAAGTCTATTTTGCCCTCCCGGTCCCTAAACCCCAGTGCTTTGAAAAACTCTGCGCCATCATCCTGAACTATAGGGTGAAGCCCTTTACAGAACATTATCAAGTGTTCGGCAGTTTCTTCTTCCTCTCCACACGCACTGCATACTGTGTCTACCCCTTCGTACTTGGCCCGATATGTCTTGGTTCGCAGTACTCCCGTCCTGGCCTCAAACAGTAGAGAACTATCCCGAGTATTATCATAGATCCTTTCCTTGGCAATTTCCTGCTTAAAAGTTCGATAGATCTCTAGTGCGGACTTCTTAATCATGCCCATTCTCCACATGTCAGTCTCCGTTTCCTTCACTTTCTTCTTAACCGATAGTTGTTTTTTGTTTGACCACCTGCTGTTTTCTAAGTATTTACCAGTCAATTTCCTGGTTCGCTTCCTCCATTTTGTATCGACATTCTTCATGTACAAGTAGCTGAAAACCTTCCTAGCCCAACGCTCCTCCCCCATTTCTCTCAATCGCTTTTCAAATTTTATCTTGCTGCTAGCTTCCCTGCCCTCAAATGATGCCCATCCCATATCACCTTGTACTCCCTGATTTGGTGTATTCCCGTGAGCTCCTAAAGCAAGCCTACCTATTCCACGTTGCTTAATTTCTAATCTTGCTTGAACTTCTGATCTCATGCACAAGACCGCATTGCCGAACGTTAGCCCAGGAACCATAACCCCTTTCCATATTTCTCTCACAACATCATACCTATTGTAATTCCACAGTGCCCTATTTTTCATCACTGCTGCATTCCTGTTATGTTTAGTCGTCACGTATATTTCGTGTTCCCTCAGGTACTCGGTCCCATTGCTTATCCATACGCCCAGATATTTGTATTTATCTGTTATCTTTAGCATGACCTCTAGTATTCTAAGCTCACTACCTTCGTTATCATTTGAAATTATGACAGCTGACTTTTCCTTACTGAATCTAAAATCTAACCTGTCTCCCTCGTTACCGCAGATGTCCATCAATCTCTGCAAATCTTCCTTGTTGTCGGCCATTAGCACTATATCATCTGCGCACATTAATGCTGGTAGTGCCTGATCAATGAGTTTTCCTTGTTTGACTAAAGAAAGTTTGAAGCCCAGTCCACTTCCCTCTGATATGGCCTCTAATCATTGTAGGTACATCATGAATAATAAGGGTGACAGGGGACACCCCTAACTAAGCCCCCGTTTTACCCCTGCAGGCTTGGATACCTGTTTTTCCCACTTTATAACTACCTTGTTACCTTTATAGGTACCCTTTAAAAGATTAGTGACTACATGTTCCATGCCTAGTGTGTCCAGTATTCCCCACAATTCCTCTTGAACACGCTATCGTACGCTCCCTTGATATCCAAAAATGCTAGCCACAGGGGCCTGTGTTCCTTTTCTGCTATTTCGAAGGAGACACCCACGGAGGAAGGAAAAAGGTTCCTTCCTCCGTGGAGACACCCCTACTTGAGTAGCGCCACCACCATAGTTCCGACGAGCGCCGCTTCCGAAGTGACCACCGATAATCCGGCAGGCAAGGGAAATCTACCTTTCCTTCCTCCGTGGAAATCTAGGAGGCTATGCGGCCACAGCAGACGCTGTTGTCGCTGTCGTCGAAATCCTCTCGACTGGTCACTAGAAGCCAAAATGTAGCCAAGGCCAAGTCTGCGCTGACGAAGTCGGCGAAGTGCTGTGTTGTTTACTTCATGACCTACTACACTCCTGACCTGCCCAGAGAGCACCTCTTCCAGCGCCCACGTTCTAGTTCATACCTTCTGCCGCTAGGGCCGTAACTTAGGAGCACTGTGGCGCTAGTCAGCACCTGTTCGCTGACGTCAGCTTGAGTGTTCGTGGTCATATTTCGGCCAACAGAGCACTCATATTGCGTAATTATTATGCACTAATGAAAAATAATTTTGAAACAAATATTTCAAAAGTCATTCACAAATTCTTTGCAATTAAATGGACGCAACATCACATATGCTGTCCTACACTATGTAAGTCTACGGATTCTCGCATTTGTCCACCAGTGTGCAATAAATTTTTCGTCACACTGAACAGCTTACTTGACCAGTCATCTAAGTGAAAAAATAGTCACATATATGCCGGCTGTTCATCACGGAATGCAGCCGTTCTTACTCTAGCGCCGTCCAAACAGCCGTAAAGTAGCAGACGAACAGGTTATAGGTAGCGCCACCTACGGCGAGCGATTGAACGAGAGCGGGGACACGCGCTCCCATAGGAACCCCGCTATCTGAACAGGTCAGGAGTGTAGTAGGTCATGGTTTACTTCAGCCTTCGTTATTTCACTAAGGGAGCGCTCATCCGCATTTGCTGGATCCGAGGAAAGCAGCGCATGAAATGCTGAAACAATCGTCTAACAACGGAGTATGTCTGTGTCGCTCGTGATTCTCAAGTTAGAAGTGGCCTGCGACTTCCCGATTTTACCTCACATTAACTACGTATCTGCGAGAGCTCGAAGGCTCGACTGCTGCGCTGCAGCACCTTTCCGAGGAGGAGAGTGGCACTCAAGCAAGTTGGAAGAAATCAGGAAGGAGAGTCGTGGTTGCCGTAAGCCTCACGACATTGTGATCGAAACAGTTGTTGTGGAACCTGATGACATGGCCTCCAAGCAAGCCGCACGATGTCAGGGAGAGGAGGCGTCGGCGGGCGATCGCGCATGTTCAGAGTTGGCCAAGGAAGGCGATGTCAAACAGTATAAAGATGCTCTAGGCAACTTGGATTCTGTAACAGGGTGCGCTACAGAGAGGCCCAAGCCACCCGCACTCAGCCCGATTCCTTTCTTCAGTGGCAACCACAATGTTGAAGTCACGAAGGGTATACTGCACCTTTTCAAAGAGAACCAACAGACCCCGTTGGGTGAGGCCGAGCGCAGTGAAATGCTGTGTATGTTGGCTGTTCCTGCACTAATGACTCTTCACGACTTGTTGCAGTTTATCGCACCCGTCAGTGCGCACGTCGAAAATATTCGCGTCATCCGCGATTCTAAACCAAATCTCTACATGGTGCTGCTCAAATTCCGTGAGCAAAAGTGGGCCGACGACTTTTACCAGAGCTTCAATGGTGAGCGGTTCAACTCTATCGAACCGGAGGTGTGTCACCTGGCGTACGTCTCTCAGGTGGAGATGGTAAAAGAAGGAGAAGGAGACGCAGTGCCAGGGCACACCGAGCTCCCAACGTGTCCCGTGTGCCTAGAACGCATGGACGAGTCCGTCGAAGGAATCTTGACCATCCTCTGTAACCACACTTTTCATGACGGCTGTTTGGCTAAGTGGGGCGACTCGAGCTGCCCAGTGTGCCGATACTGCCAGACGCCGGAACTGGTGCCGGACAATCGCTGCTTTAGTTGCGGCTCGCAGGACAATCTCTGGATTTGTCTCATCTGTGGCCACATAGGCTGTGGACGTTATGTCGAAGCACACGCGTACAACCATTATGCACGCACGGACCACACTTTCGCAATGCAACTTGGCAACAACAGTGTCTGGGATTATGCTGGTGACAACTATGTCCATCGCCTTGTACAGAACAAGACTGATGGGAAGCTAGTGGAACTTGAAACTTCTCGCGCCGACAGTGATGAGAAGCTTGACTCTGTGCAGCTGGAGTATACATACCTTCTTACGAGTCAGCTGGAGAAGCAGCGGCGGTACTTTGAAGACTGCATGGACATGCTTCAGAAAGAAAACAATCGGCAGATAAATGAGCTGAAAGAAAAGACTCAGATTGCTGTCGAAGAGCGTAAAGATCTGGAGCGAAAGCTTGGGCAGGTTGGTGCAGCCTTTTTGCTAGCATGCCTCGGGTTTGTGCATGCGAGTATTTGAGGCCTTCTTGTGCTAATAGAATATTTCTTGCTATGTGCTTAGTATTTGGTCGTGGAGTTTGACATGCAGTAATACTATCTGGGCCAAGCATTTGTTTGTAGTATTGCTATCAAAGACAGCATGGAAGGAGACCTACGTAACAGTCACTACTGGCTGCCTTAAGAGCATAACTTAGATCTAAAGTGAACATTATATATGCTAAGATAATCAGCATTTTCACGATTGTCTCTTAGTCTTCTGCTATGACGGTGTGGAAACATCGACAGTGCCTTTTCATCGTTAATTTCTCCTTCTAGCAGGGATTTGAGACAACTGGCAGCAGCATTTTTATTTTGATACCTTTGTTGTTGGGGTTTATGGGGCTTTTTGGCCACTAGATCATAAAACAGAAGTTTTGCAGTTTCATAAATACGCAGTGAAATAAGTTGGATAAAACTCTGCTTCAGCAGCCCTCTAACCAGACAGTAACTTATAAACATTTTTTTTTTAAACTATCGATGCAAGTGTTTACTCATGAAGAGCCATAATCAGGTAACATGTAGCAATTTATAAACAAATGACCTGTCCTACATTTGTTGACAGTTGTAATGTTCTAAAACAGAAGGTGCTGATCATACACTCTGCTCAGTACTTATTCTTCTGACTGTCATGTGCTCTACACATTGTAATTTAATCTGGTTTCTTTTATGGCACTGTTCATGTGCCATTCAGTACACTAAAACAACCAAGTCATGTGTGCTGTGAATGAAATCAGCCTTGATTATTAATTTTTTCTCAAACTTACAGACATGTTGCATAATTTTACCACTGTGTATTTGCTTATTGTGCCTTGCTTAAAAGGACCCTGAATTTATGTTCAGTACAGTGCATGAACATATTAAAGAAAGGTTAATGAGAACACAAAGGGAAGATTTTCAACACTTTCCACAAACCCTTTAATTTATAAGTACATAATTAAAATTAAAGCAATGCACTGCCATTCAAAAACCCAAGAAAAATTCACACTTGAACAAGACAAGTGCAAACAAATGTTGTCAAAGCAGCATGTTTTTAAATTTTATTCTTTTGTTCATCCATTCATCTATCTTTGCTTGGATGAACGACATCACTTGTCAAATTTTACATCTTTGGAAACACCTCAACTATGCTGCCCCACTAACTTCTTTTAAGGTTGCATATATACACATAACGATTCATTTACTCTAAGAACAAATATGATCAATTTTTGTGAACTTAAGTTGCCTATCCAACCGGTGATGCACTTACACCTGACCAGCCTTCTGCAGAATGTTCACATTCCCACATCCATGGCGAGAAATGCAACAAAGATTCTCTTTGAAAATGGTGGCATGCATGGTAGATGAGCGTAGTCTAATTATAAAATGCAACAGTAAAAAAAGTTTGATATGTACTAGCAGTCGAGAATGTTATATCTAATGAATTTATGATTGCGTTTTGAGAAATGGAATAGCCGTAGCATTGCCTTTTTTTTTGGCAGTAGAGAGATGCTTGTTGCAAGCACTAGGCTCGGATAGCACCCTAAATGCTGCTGGTGACACTTGGACATGTCTCCACTATGTATAACGCAGAAGCACGGTATATATAAAAAAAAATTTAGGCCACCACCCTGACAGCAATGAGAGAAACTGCATGAGAAATAGACTAGAAAACAGTCAGTCCAAATATACCAGAATTGGAAGATATATCATTGCATCGTTATACCCCAAGGGGGTTATCTTGCGATGTAAAATCTGAATATTTATTATTTCTCGAAATGCATAAAACTTGTATGTTATAATGATTATAGAAAATTCACACATCCTGCTTTCATATCCACCTTATATTTTGAAGCTGCGTATAGTTAATCAGTGTTATATACATTACATGTATTATTAAGTACAATTTACAATATCATGAAATCATTTCTTGATTTATTGAATTTTACATTACAGTTATAAATTGTAATTTATTTTTTATTATTTCTCAAAGGTTCAGAGAATTGGGACATTACACAATCAGCAGCGACCCTCTTGAAACTTATGCGCATAGGCACTCTTTTCCATAATTAAGAGTGCTGTAGTAATCAGACTATATTTAACGCACATACTGGATGTCTAATGAAGCAGTAAATTTGTTAACAAGTATTTAGCATAAAAGTCATTGTTTTCAGTGACCACCACTGCTTCTGTCTTTCGTGAACACCTAATTTTGTTTTTCAGGTCACCAAAGACCGAGAAGCGATGCGTCGCAAGTCTGAGCAGTTGGCACAGCAGCTGAGCAAAGCAAAAGGCGAGCTTCAGGAAGAGAAAGAAATGAACAAGTGCCTACGGGAGAACCAAGTCGTGTGGCAGTCAAGACTCAAAGATGTTGAAACTAAATTGCAGGAGCTTCAAGATAACAAGGACAAAGAAATCCAGGATTTACAGGAGCAGATGCGGGATTTGATGTTCTACCTTGATGCAAAGGAAAAGATCAGTTCAAGCTCAACTGAGGTGCAACAAGAAATGCAAGAGGGTACAATTATTGTTGGAGCACCAGGGCCTTCTGGTACACCAACACAAAAGCATCGCAGACGAAGAAATCGCTGATTCGTTGCAATGAATGAGGGTGCCTATTTATTAATCTCAACTTAACATGCAAGCTGTGCTATTTCTAAATGCATGCCTTGCCTGTTCTGTGCCTGTTAGATAGATTTAGAGACAAGGCTTTCATAAGTGTCAGGCTTATGGCTATAGCAGGGTGACTTCAAGAATCCTTGCTCTTCAGCTGCTGCTGTATCATGTGGGTATATATATTAAAAGCTTTAGACATTTTGATATGCATTCTGGAAAGTTGCCATGTTGAGGTAGATGTACACTTGCAAGTTAAGGTATAAGGCTAAGTGGAAAACGCAGATTTTTTCTCAAAATGACGTTTTACAGTTCTTGGTTATATTAAATGCCCAATTTATTGCTCACCATTTTGATGCATAAACCTTCTGTCTACGCTGCTTCTTTCCAAAAATACAAGAAAAAATTTTCGGCCACCCATCTCCAATGAAACCGAAAGTGCCAAATTTGTGTCATTCATAGTATAAGATTGATATGTAGTATTTTGTTCGTTATTCAGCACTCATAAAAAACAAACATGCGAAAATGCTCTAAAAGCACTGTCAACACATCATTTTTAATCATAAAAGTCATGTCATGCAGTCATAAAAGTGACTGTGACAACAATACCAGTCAAGCTACACACTTGTAGCTGGTGCACATGTATTTTTTTCACACATTTGATATGGCAAGGAGCTACTGAACAGTAAATTTGAGAGCTCGGACTCAGTTGTATTGCTAGCTGTCAATTTCAAAATGGTACGAGTGCTCGCTCTGGGTTAAGTGTGTATGCATGCTATGCTGGCACCAATAAAGGCTGCAGAAAGGTTTTCATACACGTCATACATAAGTTCATGAGCCCATGACAGCAGCTTGTTCATTTAACCAGACATGTCCAGAACCTTTTAACAGCGGAGCTGTTTATGGTTACGGTTGTTCTCCCTAGAGTGTTCGCATTTCCTAGGGAGCGCATACACCACATATATAAGAGAAGCCCCACTGCATGTTCACACCTCCAGCTGGTCCACTAAAATGGAGTGCGTGTGCAAATTCCCTGGAGAGAGAGAGAGAAAGAGAAAAGAACAGAGAAAGGGCAACAAGAAGGAAATAGCCCAAAGGAAAGTATACAAAGCACAACGCAAAATATCGCTTCAGAATTTATTGCAACAACAAACATATAAGTGGTTGGATGAACACGTGATGAAATAGATGGTGCGCTTCCCGGAAAGCTAACTCAGTGGCAAGTAATGTGACATAGTTTCACGACACATGCAGCATCTGCTCTGTTGATAACATAGGTTTCTTCGAATTCACGCGCCACCCTATCTTTGAATTTAGATTTTCCTGTCATATCACTGAGAGGTAGTGCGCAGCTGTATTCACAATAATGCAGATAAAGATTATAACACGATTGTATCTTTAGCGAAGCTTTGCAATTTATTAGCCTATTATTGACACAACACTCGGTTTGGAAAAGTCTGTATGTTCAGTGCACTGACTGTTCTGTCACTCTCTCCTCGTTGGTGCCGTGGGGATCATATGAAAAAAGCATCTAATAAAAAATGTTGCCGCTTTTGACTGCAATGATTGCCTAAATACAACACATGTCTGAACGCACTTCCATGTATCTCTACAATTGAAATGAGAAAGGAACCTGCGTATATTAGTGCATATTATTGAGTCAGTGTATATATATTACTGAGGGGACGTTTATGACATGCGAGTTATCGCGAGCCGATGCATGCAGTCAAAACGTACTATCGGGAGCAATGCGAGCATGAACACTGAATTTTCTATTTGTAGTTCTTGCTCTGTAAAAAAACGCAACTCGGAGTGAATTGTTGCAGTTAATTTTAGACGTGACCATAAAACAAAACAAAAGAAGATGTTCAGGAAAGCAAAAGTACTACTTCCGGAAAGAACACCAAGTTTATGAGAATGGTTCAAACGCCATGAAACCACTTGGAACTACCAGTTCGCTCAACCTTTCGATTGTGTTAAGGTGCAACAAGTATGTGCACAAACACAAAGTGAAAAACAAAATCAAAACTATGCACATAACTTATAATACTCTAATCTGTGACTGCGTTACTAGTAATATACACGCAGTTTCGAAAATCGTTCCCCAAGTACCTGACCTAGGAGAGGAAAGGTGATTGGAAACAGCAACAAAGCTTGCAATATTCACGCTCCACACACGAGAGGCATTCGTTGGCTGCCACTTGTCACTCTTTATTCTCACTGTCAAAGTTTTCTTTTAGGATCCCTTGGGAAAGAAAACACCTTCCATCCATTTCTAGAATGGTTCGTGCCCTGTGTAGCACGCAGCATGCAATAATTTTGCGAGACTTGCGACGAATCAGAAGGCCGACAAGGCAGCAAGCGCCACGTAGACGTTTAAACAAGCGCGGCATGGCCAAAACATAACGGGCGTGCGTGGCGAGGCGGCATCGACCCTTTCAAAGAATGACTACACTTTGAAAGGCGCCGGCAGGAGTCTACCACATCGCTTGAAAGCACAAGTGTAACTTCGCTCACATTTAATCTGGCTTTTAGCGAAAAAGTGCTTTTTCGTTGTATCTCAGCATTATAACCCAAAACAAACAGCATACACGCACAAAAAGAGAGACGCAGAAGCAAGAACTGCACAGCGTACTTACCTTCCTTCATTCCGCGTCCCGTTGTAACTGGCACTTGTTTTTGACCAATGCACGTAGAAATCGCCCCAGTATTCCATAATGCCCAATCATATTCTAACTTTACCAGAACACACATTTCACGACCAAAATATGCTGCAAAGTTTTGAAAATCAAGAACAAGAAGGAATCAAGAAAATGATTTGCAATTTCTGTTGGATCCCATGAAAGTGAATGCAGCAGCTACATTTGCGGGGACATATTTACGTCGGCTAAGGTGATGAAACTATACTGCATGCCTTTTTAACATCAGCTTCACTTTTTTTTACTAGCAGGTGAGACTTTTTTTGAAGAGCCGAGGTTTTTGCAATTATCTCTGGAGGCAAAATGTATTCTTAGCACTACGTAGGAGTGCAGAAGCTCTGCAGTAGTGGTGTTTTTGTGAGTAGAACAGCCGATGATAGCAATGTTACACTCATCAAGGGCGTCGAGGAGGCTCCGAAAGGTGTTAGCACAGAGCCGGTTATTTTGCAGCTCATGTGAAATTTTGGCTTCAAGTTCTTGAATCTTACAGAAAAGCTCCCATGATGGCAATTTGAGGCTGCCAAGCTCAAGTTCCCTCTCCAAAGTGAGAAATGCCTCTAGGCACTCAGCATTTTCAGACTGGATACTATATGTATACAGTCGGAACACCTCTCACGCTTGAGGTAAGAATACATAAGGTAGCCGCACAAGTAGTAAATAACAGTCTTGTGCTGCTGGTGTGAAATAACCATGATCAGATGCTGTCAGTGTTTCATTCTGTGCAGTAGAACATATCACTGCTAACTTCGCTCTAACAGCCTTCTGGAGTCTTTTATGAGATGACAGTGTGTCCTTTCTTCCCCTTTTCATGCCGTCTGTGACAGTCACAAGCACGAAAGTCTGCTCATCACTCACATTCCCAGTGACAAGTTCTGATTGGTGTACACAGGCCGAGAAGCCTATATATGTGTGAAAAGCCGATTAGGATAGGGCGGCCTTCATCACCTCCATAACCTCTTGTTACACCAAAAAGCATCCGAGAAAAAAGTTCACAAATATTAATATAATAAACAAGAACAATCAACTGCTTACTTCTAAATAGCGTGCACCTTTAGAAAGAAGATCCATCGCGAGGTCCCGTACCGATGCAAGCGTAACTTGAAGCGACTACATTGTAACTTGCGATGCAAGCATCACTATTCCGTTGGCAATATGATTTTCCTCAGTCACATTTCGGCCTACTTGTGGCTTATTTTCTAGCATGACCTACAAAATAAGCCACAGGGAAAATCAATTTCACAACAATGAAACAGATATGAAGTATTATATATACCATCTGTAACATGCTGTAATGTATCTTCATTACCACAATTTCCTTAAATGTTGTTATTTCAAGCTGAGAAAACTTCTTATTCAAGGCATCAAACAGGTCATTCGATGATGTGAGGTATATTGCACAGGAAGCAAAGCTGCTGATCAGGTACACAAGGATGGTCGACTTTGTGCTTTGATGCATGAAGCTTGCCTTTGATGCCAAAACTAGACCACATGATGGCATTGTTAGGATTGACACCATCACTGATAACTGCAACAATTGGATTGTGCTTGTATAACTGCAAAATAGCTTCTAAAACAAGCCTTGCTAGTACAGTCGAACCCCTTTATACTGATATAAGAGACAAATGGGTATAAGAGACACCAGTATGCATACAGTAAAATACAGGGAATAGGAAAATGCATGCGAGGTACCCTGCTTATAAGCGACATCTTGAATAAAAGACAAGAATCGCTGCCTGAAGCATGCCACTTATAAAGGGGTTTAACTGTACTCTTCCAGGAGCTGCATGCCTCGTAGCAAAACTAGCAATTGGTTGCACCCAGGAGCGAAATAAAGGCACGAACATGAGTACCAAAACGTGGTCAACTGTTGTTTCCGAGTCTTGGCCATCTCCATAATCAATGAAGCCATCAACCTTGTAGCTACTCTTGTTGAACACGACAACCTCTCACACCTTCATCTCGTCCAGTATCAGTTGGCTGTAGCAATGTACTCCTGTTCGGTTCTTCATAAAGGCCCCAATACTTTCAAGAAACACCTTGTTGAAACCCAATTCACAGGACATTCCTTTGATTATTTGTTTCAGCCTTGTAGTGGTTGGAAGTGGCGTGAGCTTCATCTTTGACATCAGTCTGTAAGCTCGTGGGCTTGAAATTCTTAACTGAAGGCAAGTCATAAGCCATTCCTGCTCATAACACATTTCTCATGGTGATTTCGCCTTTACTGCTTTCACTGTTGCCCAAAGGCTAGTTGCTGTGCTAGCGGAATACTTTCTACTGCTTTTTCAAACTTACTCAGTGAAACTTTTGACAGACAATATCTCAATGCAGACACTTTCCGTTTGGCTCTTTCGCGAAACACCATGACCCTGGTGGCTTTTTTCTTCAGGTATTGAAGTTCGTACTCTGGCTTCCGTTTCGCACTTTTTTTGTGGGCAACGCTTCACTCTATCACCAGAATTTTTTTCGTTCTTTCGCAAGGAAGGCACAAGTGTTCACCTTAGAGCACCATGCATTTCTTGTTTCGCCATACACCCTGGCTTTCGACGGCTGCCGTTGACGAGGAAATACCTGCAAACAGCTCACATTTACACCCAGAGCAAATCTTGAGCTTGTCCATGTAGCAAAGAAACATTGTTATATTCTTCAAGCTTGTTAGCCTTGTCTGGGCGTTTTCATCTTTCGTGACGTAGCTGCAAGGCGGGACAAGCACTTCTGTTGAAGCAACTGCAACTGTCAAGTCTTGCCGGATCACAACAGCCTTTTCTATGTTCACAGTGCCCCCAGATTCTTCGAGTTTGTAAAAAATGACCTGGGAGGTAGAAGCATTTACATTACAGGAATCAAATATGGGGCTACCCTGCACAACAGCAAACCCAGGCACTGTTTCTAACGAGCTATCATCGGTACAATGATCGACATCTATGTCATCACACGCGTGACTTTCATCACATAAATCTTCGTCACTTTGACAGGAAGCAACTTAGGCAAGGACCACTGTCCTCACTTTTGGTTGTTTTCTTGCCGACTTTGACACAGTTGGTCTCAAGAGGTGCTCGGGTATGTTTGGAAAAATTCGAGGCACAGTGCGCTCCCTCAGTGTGCATCAGCCTTCTCGTATCGTTACAGTCCGATGTTCACGGTGTGCTCATGGCAACTTACGATGCTTGCAGGCTCAAAATGAATGTCTCAGACTTGCGTTTCTGACATTACCTTAAAGTTCTGTGGGATCGCGTTTTGCCATGCCTTCAGTTAGTCGAGGTCCTTTGGGGGCTTGAAGAAATGTTGCAGTGCAAGACTTGCCGCCGCTGCTGATGCATACCTCGAACGACAGCCTGGTGCGCTGCACATCGGCATGACGAGAATCCTTGCTGACACTTTACAGTATGCACTTAAAATGTTCATACTTTAGTAGAACGCGTCCAAACTCATTGATATGCGGGGTTTAACGTCCCAAAACCACCATATGATTATGAGAGACGCCGTAGTGGAGGGCTCCGGAAATTTTGACCACCTGGGGTTCTTTAACGTGCACCCAAATCTGAGCACACGGGCCTACAACATTTCCGCATCTATCGGAAATGCAGCCGCTGCAGCCGGGATTCCATCCTGTGACCTGCGGGTCAGCAGCCGAGTACCTTAGCCACTAGACCACTGCGGCGGGGCAACGAGTCCAAACTCGAAGTACAGGTGTGAGTAACGCCCTAGCACCATAAGCACACCAAAAGCACGTGGCTGAAGCCAATGTTGGTGCACGCTTAGACTGCAGCGCCCTCACACTCCCTTGGATGAAATCCCACCTGCCTCGAAAGTAGGAGTTCAGAAACTGAAAAAGTATCTACAAACGTTGGGTAAAATGCTGAGGACCGCGTACACGAAGCTTGCTGGTAGCGTAGCCAATCTCGGTAACTCAGCAACATACACTTTCGAGGCCGTCACAAAATCTTTTAAAAAGACACGCCGTCGAGCGTTTCACGTGTCCTTGCTCTTCAACTTGACTAGGGAATTTCAGGGTACACTAAGCAATAATTTTGCTTGGCAGCACAGGGTAGCCAACATGAAGCATGTCTCCATTGCTAACATTGCACGATGTTTAGGGTGGTTTTGTAGTCTCGTGCACTATCATTTTCGTTTCTCGTCCTGCCCTCTGCTGTTTTGTAGAACCCGAGACTTCTGGGAGAAGCAGCACTGCAATAACGAATAGGCGTCTTGCTAATTTATTACTAGAGAAAGGGTTCTCTTGACACCGCACTTTGCATCCAAGCGGCTATGACGTGTGCTCATGTGCGGGAAGGCTTGTTCAGTCGTTGGCTGTGCGCAGATGACGTGTCGTGTCACGTTGCCCAAATGGGCGGAGTCACGGTGACGAGCTACACCTCCCCCTCCCTGTGGCTGTGAAGGATGGCAAGGCCACGCGATAATTTGAAACCAGCTGAGGCTGATGTTCTAAACCCTGTAACTTCCTTAATATAGCAAGTATTCGCAAAGTTCTTGCGGCAGCATGTTCACATAGCAAAAGTACGTATATTTCTTATTAAAATTTTTTGACCTTGGGGTTGTTTACTGGCCACTTGAGAAAAAAAAATTATCTTTATCAAGCATGCATGCTATCCACGAAGGGGAAAGAGGCTGCTGCAGAGAACTTTTTTTGTTGTTTCACTGTATATATTTTGTCTTTCCTGCATGGTGAAGAATCTGACTACTTTTGTGAGCGGGCATATGAGTCACAAAATGTCACACTGTCAAGGTCCACCATTTGAGCAGGATGTAAGCAAGGCCCAAGCGAGCTTGAGTGCCTACAGCCTTAAGCTTGCTCATGTTACTTGAACAGCGGAATTTCGCCTTTAGTGGACAGGTAAGTTGAGCTTGTGCTATGTTGCTGATGAATTGGATTCTTCACATTCAAGTAATTTAAGTACAAAGTACAAAATACTCTGAAATACAGTTACCGCAAAAATACTTTCTTGGGAAAATTTCCTATTGGGACACTCCTAGAAGAACTTAAAATGCAGTTACCTGAGTATTGTGCAACAGGCATGCACAGATCTGATGGAAAGGTCATGTGGTTCATCTTGTTTATTTAAGGAACAAGTTCAAAAAAAAAATAAGCATGAAGTGCTCATAAGAATCTGTGGCTAGCAAGAAATAGTGTTCAACGGTACAGAGTCACACTGCTTTTTTTTTTTCTTTATCACATAAAAAATGTCTCAATGCCACCCTGGTAGCATGGAAATTTATATAGAATTGAATCAGATTTAAGTATGAAAATGAGTGGCTGTGAGATAGAAGCACCTCAATGTCTTTTAGAGACAACAAAGGAAGCTTAAACCAAAAATAACAGTGGTTAGAGACACAAGCCTCAGTTTTTGAGACAAGGAGAAAAAGCGAACATGTTTCAACTGTAGAAAAAAATGACAGGTGCCAATTAATGCACCAATGGCATATGTTAAAAAATAAACAGGCCCCTTTTCTTCAACTTTAGAACAGGATCTGCATGTAATTCAAAGCTACTATGGGTATCTTCTAGGTTAAAAAAGAAAACTGAGTAGAGCCCAAAACACTTCTATGAGAAAAAAGGAACAGCAACATTACAACTTCGTTTTCTGAAGGTAACAAAATTATGTTTTAACAAAAACTATTCCTTACTAAAACGTGAGCGAGCACTTTGCAGCTGACCAATAGGAGAAGAAACAAAGCCAGGTGCATGACACCATGAATGCAATCATAAACACAGCATGGCAGAAACAAAGCTACATAAGACATTACACTTAATCTTTTTTCCCTACAGCTGTGGCTCTACTGTTCTTAAACAAAAACACCTGCTTCAACATCTGCCTTGGTAGACACAGTAATACAACAATGCCATCAAGATAAGTGAGCGATCTGCCCACTGGAAGAAAACAAATTGAAAGACAGTGAACATAAAAAAATGTAGGAACATAGGATGTAGGGTAAGAGGCCATACTTTGTAACATGAACACAAAATGAGCAATACAAATGTCACAACAACGCTTGTAATAATTAAAAAACTTTTGACTACAAGAATAGCAGCAGAGAAAAATAGTAGCCTTTAGTATGATGCTGCATTTCAAAGGACACCATGAGTACTGCACTTGCAGCACAAGCGACTAGAGTAAGGCTGCAACAATGTCCTAAAGTGAGCAATGCTAGAATGCAACCATATTGCAGCGTGCTAGGGTTGCATAGGTCTGACTAGGTTTCATTAATAGGCCATGCCAAAGTGTGATGAATGTGCAACTTATCGCAGTATCATTGCAAGTAATGACTCTACTAATAATAATGTTCACTACATTGAGTTTCCCGGACAAGGCAGCAAACAACAGATGAGAAATATTGCAAACATTTTTAAAGTAGATACCATGCCATTATTCCCAGTTAACACTAGTTGGCACTGTTTCCATCTGGCAGAGGAAGACGATTCACTCAACGTAAACTGCCTTCGTGTGTACAGAGAAAGGTAATCAGCACATCAAGAAAAATACCACAGCTGCAGAAACTGCAGACACGTATAATCATACTGAACGAAGGCAAAGTATTGGTGATGCAATCAATACTGAAGGCATTGTGCACACAAATGGCTGCAATCACCTAAGAGTGGCAGTGCTCCTTATCACAGGTACAGAAAAATCACATGAGTTATGTTGCTGCAAAAGATAATTTTGCAGACAACTAGGATGAGAGTAACCGAGAACTTGTGCACGTACAACACTCCTGTGCAACACTCCTACAACACTCCTGACCTATCAAATATTGTCACAGTGCCGTCAGTTCTGAGGCTGCATGACGACTGGTGATGCAATTTCATAGTTGTGGGATGGTGGTGAATTTTCAACAGTACCAACAGTACCAAAGCCAGGTGAAGAGGCCGAGGGGGAGTTGTCATCTGCAAAAACACATTCAAACCACAATGCCTTAGCACTCTTTTTATGCCAATCCTGTGAAGCATTAGACACTAGCCATTAGCGTCAGAACATACACTTGATATATCTCCAAGATTTCATTTATCAATAAGTGAATAAACATAGGGTCAATAAATTATACAGTTCACAAAACAACAGTAACAGCTCTATTACAGTTGGCACAGAATATACAAAGCGTTGCTTACAAATACAGTCGACTCTCTTTAAGATGAACTTGAAGGAATCACGATCATTTTTTTCATCTTATAAGGAGTTCATCTTATCAGAAGTGACCCCAAGAACCGAGTGCTAACATGCTAAGTACGCCTAAATATGTTGCTTGAAAACACTGAATGAAGCATACTTATAATGGGGAGGAAAGGAACAAGAAAAAACATTTATTTGGTTCGGTCTGATAAAAACTGTGCTCTCAAGTAGAATATTCAGACTAATGTAACTAGTAGTCGATTTCATGGGTTCATAATAAATATGCTCATGAATAAATCGCTTCCACATTTTAACAATAAAACTGTAGCATGACTCTATTTTGATGATTAGAAAGATAAAAAGGAAAATAGGAGCACAATTTTTCTTCAAAAAATGAAAAATTTTTCTCTTCTAGCTGTTCACCTTCTGGATTTGCTGCCACTTTTGGATGCGCCTCCGTTGCATGGTGCTACTTTGACAAAGCCATATATGCCAAGTTGCTTATGAAAGTCTGAAAGTTTTTCTTTGAGGTTCGGATATTTTCTTATTTTCAGCCTGCAGTAACTTTTCCTGAACGATATGCAGCTGAACATCTTCCTTTATACTACTCGCTATCACAAGCCTGGGGCAAGCAAAAAAAGACCAACACAGCTATATTTAGTATGCGAATTACCTTCCTTCCTCGTGCATTTTCATAATAAAAATGGTACATCACAAGCTGCTGCAATTAAATGCAAACAGATACAATGCACACAGCCCCTGTGCAAAACAATGCAAACTGACCCCAACATGTGCTCAGGTGCCAATGTATGACAGCGATAACAATGCACCTGACTCCTGTTATGGGAGCGCTAACGCCACAAATAAGGTTTACGTTTCATGTGATTATAATGTACAGACTATCTTTGTTGCAGTTTCAACTTTTGTTCTTTTTTTTTGCCCCCTTCCCTTGTATTTTTCTCCTCTAACCAAGCTCTTGTGTTGTTCTGTTCTCTACTGTACACCTGTTGGAGAATTTTCATTGCTTTCTTTGCTGATAAAGCTGACTTTTTCTCCATTTGCAGGGGGAGATACCAGCTTAATGTGCTGACCTTTTTTTCCCACTTATCTCGCTTCCTCCTTCCATGTTGCAATTTCTTTCGATCTGCTTTGAGTAATTGTGCGAGGAAGTTTTTTCCCCCTTCTCTTATTTACCTTAATGCCCCCACCAAGACTACAATGTTTGTTGCACAAAAAAATCTGTCCTGGTCGCTGTGGGAGTTCGTATTAACAGAAGAGGCCTGTTATGCAGTTCACCTCAAGTAAATTTCTTTTTTGCACTGAGTCTATGGGAAACCAAACAAAAACTTCTGTGTTGTTCATCTTACGCAAGAATACATCTTAACAGTGTTCGTCTTAAAGGGAGTTCACAGTACAACACCGTTTGTATACGACATAATAAGGCTTATACCAGAATGATAACTACAGTGGAACGTAGCCTAAGAAATTTTAGGTTTTCTACCTTTGGCAATGATGTCTAAAGAAAGCAAGAGAAAGGTGGAAGAGGCTTTACAGTACGACAACCATCCCAAAAACACATGAATGTACTTCAGATACAAAAAGCTTTAGTACAGAGCAAAACACTCACATTAGCACATGTCTAATGCTAATGCAAACACATCAGCACCACCTAGATGTAAAAACACAATGAACTGAGCCAAGCGAAATCTATGAATCTGCTATTAATAGTGCCCATTAAAAAGCAAGAAATTCCAATATCCCTTTAAAAAAAGTTACATTATACAGTAAACTGCATATGGTCACAAGCCACTACTGGCATTTTGTACACATACTACAATAGCTGTGCCAGATATTTTTTTAAAGGGGCCCTGCAACGCTTTTCAGCATGGTCAGAAAATGCTGCCGTTGGATAGTAGAGCCTCTTGAGAACGCGCTGGCCAAACACTATAGCACTGCATGTGACCTGAAATTTACAACTCGTTCTCTAAGTCAGCTCTTATTTCTTCCTTCTTCTTTCAACAACTGATGCCATAGTACGCCCATATGACCGCACCATATACCTAAAGGCTCACGGCCATAGGCTGACTTGAGCGTCGTGACCTGCGTAGTTACCAAGGCCACCACATAAGGCCACTACGCGCCTATGCTCGCAATCACTGAAAATAAGCTGGGTGTTAAACATACTAACGTGAGTGTTGGGGTGAGTTAGTAGTTCAATGCTTGTCTATGTCAGCTCTCTTTTTGTGCATCTGTGCTTATTCTTGTGCTATTGAAAATTTTCTTGACAGGTGTTAAAAAAAGAAAGTGTTCAAGGTCATGACGCACACGTGGCATAGCCTCGTGCCATCCCCTCCTGCATAGTTTCCAGCGTGCTTGTTGAGACAAGAGAAAACAATTACAGAGCACGACAACATGTCTAAGTCCACTCGTACATGACTGATTCTAAAAACTTTTGCCGCAGTCAATGTGTTCTGCTACGAACTCATTCAATGAAACCATTCAAGAATTACTTAGAAAGGCTCTGCAGGACTTTATAAACACTCTCCAACCAGAGTGGTTTAGTGGTAATGGCGATCTAATGCTGACCTGAATGTCCCAGAATTTCAGTTATGGCGGCCACATTTCAATGGGATTCAAAATGTTTGAAGCCCGTGGACTTGGATTTTAGTGCACGTTAAATAAAACCAGATGGTCAATTTCCAGAGCCTGCCATTATGGGACCTTTCATTACATCACATCATAATTCTGGGACACACTTAAACTCCACCAATTATTATGTTATTTAAAAGCACTACACAAAGCATATTTCAGTATGTGAGGTACTATCGAGGAGGAATACCATCCACACCTTCACTGAAATTGTTTGTGGTAGCTGCCGCCTCTGACACACTGCACCTGACATCGGGCATGACTATGCTGGTGTCAGTCACATATGGCAGAATTGTGAGGCTGAAGTTCCCATTGTAGCCTTGTACTGATGGGAACACACATGGTTGCAGAGCAGTGCCATATGTCCGAAAATACTGCAAATAGAAAGAGGAAAAAATAGGTGGGAAGAAAACATAGGCAACTTCCATAAACATTTCCACAAGCTTTCATAGGTTGCACATGCTTCCAGTCTTCCAAGACTTTCGGACAAGGCGGCACTTGTGAGGATATCAATTACATTCACATAAGTATATTGGGAGTGTGCAAACATGTCTTTTGACACCTACCCAACCAGTGGGCAAACATGTAGTTCTATCCATGCATGCAAGCAAATTTAAAACTTCCTACAACCCTATGAACATCTTTTTAAAGCTTACTCTCAGCACAAGTGCAGATTTTCGGCAAAAGCAGCAAAAAACAGCTAGAAAGTTGTTAAAAGCATTCGTTATAAAAAGAAAGGACCTGAATGTGTCAGTGACACATCTATAACTTTGTATTCAACAGAAATACACTTCCTCGATAATATATTGCCTTGAGACAATGTCAGTGCACGCCATGTGTTGGCTGTTCACGCATGCGCGGAAATGCTTTATTTCTTCTTGTGCCTTTCTCACTGTCATTAAACAGTTGGCAGTTCGGCGCTTCACTTTCTCTTCTTCTGCCCCCCCCCCCCCCCCCTTTCCCCAAATGTATTTTGTGCCACAGTCAGGTGTACCTAAGCAATATGGCGCTTAGTTTCAAGTCGGGCCACAGCCACAGCAATGAATATGTACAAGTACAGCAAAATAAAGTTCTTGCATCTAAAAGAAAAATATAAGAATAACATACGTCGTAGCCGATGTTGTAGAAGAACCGCAGGGTTGGAATATCTGTGAGACCAGAAAGGTAATAATGCAATCATCAGGAGCCAAGCAAGCTAAGTGTCTATTAACAGGCAAAAACAAAATGAAGCTCAAATGTAGCAGAAAAATAAAAGGGCACTACAAAGGCACTGACTTACAAAAGCAAAGTTACTGATGCAATTATGCAAGAGCAACTGTTATACTATTATGCAAGAGCGACAGAAATATATTAAAGTGGGGCAAAACGCAGCCAAACACATGCTCTCGAAAATAAAGCTTTTATTAACGAAGCCCACGATGATCAGCACTCTGAAACATGTCACTACTACAAAATTATTTGCCGTTTTCATTAATGTTTGTTGAGACAGAGAAGAGACTGACACCCCGCATTGCCCTGGTTGAGCACTTTTTTTTTTCATTCTCACAAGCAGCCCCACTTTCCCCTGCTTCTACGTGTCTAGTGCGCAGCATTGCATTTCTCACCAACATTTTCCCGTGGTAGACTAAACATGCTCCTAAGACTGTGGCGTCTGCACTTGCCTCTAGCAGGTACAGCCGATGCCAATAGGTGACCGGTAAAATGGGCAATCGCAGGGAACTGTGGGATACGGCGGCTTCCGGTTCGACGTACCACACGGGTCAGCAGCGGCACGTGCGCATTTTTGTACTGCTCCGTTGAAAAAAGCACCTCGCCGTGCAATGTCAGTGGTTTAGAAGTTTTTGTTTTTTTGCCAACCGTGACTGTGACGATGACAAGCTACGAAAGCCATGAACGGTCCGGGAACTTTGTCGCACTAAAATGATGTGCAATGCTTTTATGCTGCTAGGGGCTGCTGTCAGTTTGGCTAGCAGATCAGTCGATACGCAAAACAGTTTTCTTTGTATGATACGGTACTGCAGATAAAAAGTCACCATTTTATAGATCTCAGGGGATGGGGATGACTGTAGCAGTGTGCTAAGAGTTAATTTCGGGATCGCTGCGACGGCCGAATTCATCAGTCGATCGGCATGAAGCGCAACACTTATTGAGCGCATTAAGATATAAACAATACAGTCAGACATAGACGGCGCCGATTAACTGAAACACTGCGCTTGTTTAACGCACTTCTTCCAATTGGGTGCCGTCCTGGCGCACAGTTTGACCAAGATAAACGCAAATGAACTTGTCCAGCGCTTCGTGTAAACTTACTCTTGAGTGAAGCTTTCGCGTTTTCTGTCATGTATATGGGTGCAATGGCCGGCGCTCATCTCGTATGGCAGGTAGATTTCGCCCACGCGTTCTCATAATAACTTTGCTAGGTGCACCTGAGCGACAATTTATTTCTCAACATAATATTCGCAGCAAATTCATGCGTAAACTTTTTTAGCGTGGAATACACACGTACCTGTGATAAAATGGTTTTCGCACACTCTGGCTTTAACGAACCGTACTTGAAGGCTACCTGTCGCTGTGGCTTTCTTCACAGCCGCGGCCCACCTCATCTTTTTTTCCTTCGTTCCATGGGAAATATACCTGCATTTGCCTTTCATGCTCGAGTAGGAGCAGCCAACGGCTGAACAACCGACCATGGTTTATCAGGACGAAGATAAACGGGTGGCCGCGCGCGCGAATCCTGAATAATCTGAGGCTTGCGGCGAAGTGGTTCGCCGTTGTCTACTCTTCTCGAACCAGAAGGCGATAGCAGACGGTGCATCCCACAATCCCTCGCTCTTTTACTGGTCACCTATTTACCCCGCGCCAGACATGATGGCCGTTTAGGTAGGAGAGTTTGAAACACGTGTAGCTGCTGTTCCTGCCTGTAAACACCACGACTACATTGCCGAGCTTCCATTGCGACGCTGGCCCGTTGTCTTTAACAATTACCAAGATAGAAACATGCAGACAGGACGAAGACGATGGCTGACAGTGATGAGCACTGCAGAACACAGGATAAGCAAATATTCTTCCTTCCTGCTTTTCCACAATCGCAGAAGGAGTTCTTTGCATTTCACATGCTTTTGCAGGTTATGCGTGGCAGGCAAGCATCTAGTGGTTCTCGGTGGTAGCTGCATGCTGTGCTTGCTGCCGGGTAAACAAGGTGTGATGGTGTCAGCGCCCGTGCATCCTTGGAGTTCTTACAATGTTTATTTAGAAGGCAGTCATGCACTGTCGCACCTACATGACCCTGAGACCTCAATGAGAGGCAACAGGGAATGTGAATGAAAAAGTAGAAAGTTTCACTGTCATCTTCTTCCACAAGTCCTTGGTGTCAAGTGGAAAGAGCCCGTCCCAATAGATGTGCTGCCACACTGGCTTTCTGCACCTTTTCTTCTCTGATGGTGTGACTCGACAATCACACTTCACAACTTTGGAGATGCCACAAAAAGACACGTAGTCTCTCCACGCCTTGGAGTGCTGGGTGGCGATGACCATTCTGTCAGTACTAGAGTGGACAGTACATGAGGCGATGCCATAGTGTCTGCAGCGTAGCGTCATGGTTCATTGACGGTGTCTCTGAAGTTTGTTTGAGCGTTAAGCTAGACTGGCTTTCCTCGTTAGCTTTAACTTCACCACAAAGTAACTTTAAAACTGCCTTCACTTGCTCGCCTCTTGATCGGACTGCACAGTCCGCGGCATCTGTGTCGATCTTCATCCACTTTCGATACTAGAGCACCAGGTTTTCTGGCAATGAACGCATCAGCACCCGGTGCAAAACAACTATGTACTTTAAATACAGCACACCAAGGCTTTTCAAACAGCCGGTCCTGAAGTGTATTTGCTCGTATATATATGTCCGGCAGCCTTGATACTCACGAAGATGTCTCGATTGGTTCAATAGAAAGGAGGTCGCCAATGTGGTCGTCAATGAGGACGTCTTTTCAGCCAAACATTTTAGTGAGGACCTTGACAGCCATGTTGTAGTTCGCTTTAGCGAAATGTATTTTTTCAATGGCCCGCTTCGAAGCGCCGGCCAAGCATATTTTCAAGTACTTGAACTCGATACCGATGAGAATGAGGTGCGTGTGGCTGGTGGTCTTGTAGTGCTCCCAGGACCCCTGCCACTTACGGTTCTCACTACTGAAGACAGGCGCTTCAATTTTCGGCAAGGCGACTGGCAAGCCTGGTGCTCGTCGTAGCCTACTGTGATCAGTGAGGTTTTGGCCGATGGGGTCAGAGTGGGCCGCTCCCATGGAGTTGCTGGATCAGTCACTCGTACCCATATGCCTCGACTGGTTGGCATTGATGACGGTAGAACTAAACGGTGCACGCACGTTCATCATAGACTGAGGCCAGCTGATAGCTTTCGCGATCTTGCTGTGGTAATCCAGAGCCCCCATAATTTCTTTGTCAAACGCCTCACCGTTGAACGCGTCGGCAATCTGCTTGTTAAGTTCGGCGAGAGCCAAGTCCTTGTCGCGAGGCTGTTAATGAGTTCCAGCAAGTTGGCGGATGATGGTAAGGTGTCTTGCAGGAGGACCTGTGTGGCCTCAGACAGAAGTTGGGTAGTGGAACAGCGAAACACACCTCAAAGCCAAAAACAGTATCAGTGTGAAAGATGTCTGCCAGGTTTTGGCACCAATAATGTTGAGACAGAGAAGTGATTAACACCCGAATTTTCTAACCCCCCCCCCCCCCCCCTTTTCTTTACATGTTCATGAGCAGTCCCGCTTGCTCCAGCTTCTTCGCGGTTCTACTGCACCGCACAGCGTTTCCCACCGATGTTTTCTCGCAGTAAACTCAACAATATTTAATAATCATTTGCTCTCATGAGCTGTTCAAATCTGAATGACCAACATCGGAAATTTAAAAGAGAACACAGATGGTCTCTATATTGGTTGTAGCCACCATAAAATTTTTTTTATGCAGAATAACTGTCGGCCCAGAATTATTAGTGCCTCACCACTACAAACCCCATTGTACAAAAAAATAAAGAGAGGGAGGGCATCGTTCATTATGGACAGAGCCGTCACGCAATATGAAGCAAACAGTTAGTTGCCAGCATCCACAGTGAAGGCAAACAGTAAATGAGCGCTGACGAACCTCATGGGAAGTGGTCACCAGTTTTTCCTGCATTAAGAAGAGCTCAGGGGTGCAAAGTGTTGATTCTTATATCTACATGGGTCATTAAGTTTATGCATGTACTGGTGTGAAATGGTTTAAAATGCGGTGCACTACGATAAGGAACTATCTACAAGTACTGCTACTCTTTCAAAGACCGCAAAATACTGCTACCCACACATCCACCCATCTTCTCACTCAATCACCAATTAACCCACCCATACGCACATGTTGTGAACAGGTAGCAAGCAGATCAACCAAGCTGCTCGAAGGTTTACAGTGGTGAGATGTCAAAAAGTGATGGCAACATAGAGATACCTATACTTGGATGAGCTTAAGAAGTAGAGAGAGGCCCCATACGACTGATGCACGACGGCAGATCACTTCCGCAACAAAATAGTTCCACTAATGCTTTCGGTGGTGTTCTCTGTAGGTGGGGTGACTGGCAGCATTTTTGATGATATCTCTTTGGGGGCGCACCCACCAGTTAAGGCTTGTGCATATCCACTTTTGAGGAGAAAATGCCATAGACTTCTAAAGTTGTATCTGACTTTAGAAAATTAATTTCAAGTGTGCGACCTTTGGTGGTTACTATCACAGACAGTGCTGCTCTGCTCCTCTAACCTCTGTCTCAGTTTTGTAACTTCTGCATTTGGTGGTAAGGTGAACCTAAGGTCATAGTTGCACTTCAGCAAGGTAGAGGTCTTGAGCAAAGTAGATGCCCTGACAAATGCCATGGAAGTGTGGTGCAAGGTGGTTGCAGGCACGGACAGGATATGCACATGATCACTGCTTAGTGCAATATATATATATATATATATATATATATATATATATATATATATATATATATATATATATATATATATAAATGCTCTTCACATTTTTATATATATAAAGAAACAGCTGTTCTTGGCAAGAGCTTCTTCAGCAAACAAGAAAAGAAATCACACGTGCCAGCGGGAAGGTCTCTGCCTTCTGGGTCATTAGAGCGCTGAGCAGCCAGGTTTACAGTGGGTGCTGGGTGTTCACAGGAGAACACCATGCCGGTGAAGGGCACTGGAGAGTAGGAGGTCACCAACTGCTGCGGCTGCTGCTGTGGCTGCTGTACAGCCACAACTTCCTGGCCATACGCCAGGGTCGCATCACTGGCGCAAATGTTTGGAGTGACACCTGGGCTCAGGATCCCATTATGTGGTGTGCTGCACACCAAATCTGGAGAGGGAGCACCCTGTAAACATGTGTGGGCAAAAAAATTTCATTCCCCGTGAAGTTGTGAGAATAAAACAGCAATATCAGCATGTTGAGTCACAGCAAAGCCAGCCTAGAAAAAAAAAAAAACGAAATGATCATGAGGAATGATAGCTTGATGTCATCATAATGCCAAAGGCTATGCTTTAATACTTTTTAAAATTCAGATTTGTTTGTAGTGAATGTGTCAAGACATGAATTATTCACATCATGTTGAGTTCCGTACATTAACAAAAATTTATTCTTTAGCGAAGCACCAGAGCAAAAAGCAAGCAGCTCAAACTGTCTCTCAGCAGGCACCGACAATGCCAAATACCGAAACCAGATTACACGGAAAGCCGATGCAGTGGTGACCCAAGACGCTGTTTCGCAGTGGCAGGGGCCACAATCAAGAAAAGCTGCTGCACGACTTCGACCTTGGTGTGTTGCACGGTGTCGTGCGCAATTTTTGTCGAAGGAGGGAAATTACGACGGTGCGCAAGCTTAATGGTAGATGACAGGGCGCTCGCATTTTTGATTGGTCGAGAAGGACTGCAGCTTCCGCAGTGCTGCACGGAACTACTGAAGCAGAGTATATTGGTCCGTGGCTTTACGAGAAATAAAGTTTTATTTACTTTTTCACATTAGTTTCTCACCTGCTCGTAGGAGTTACAGAGACAGGACTGGTCTCAAGCATCTGTTTTCTAAGGCGCATCAGGTAGTCGCTATGCATTAAAGAATCGCCAACCAAAAATGAGGTTTCAGAATTTTGGTCATTCAGAAGATCGGTTAGTCGAAACCTTCGTCAAGTTATCTGCAGATAGATGTATATATGAGATATTATAAAGACAACGATTCAAATGCCAACGTTAGGTGACAGGCGATTTTTTTTTTCAAACCCCTCTCAGACTTTTTTCACTGTCCCGGCCCTTGTTGGACCGAATTTCGCGACTGCGGCCAGCTGGCCGATTCGAATTTTAGATCCATGATTAAGTACCTTGTGTTTTTTGGATTTATTTTACTGCAAGCACTGCCTACAAAGAAAAGCAACCTGTAAACCAGGAGGCATGACACAAGGAAACCAAGCAACCGTTAATGCTTTCCCCACCAGAAGAAAGGGTGCTTACATAGGTATAGGAAGGAGCAGACACGTAGTCGTAAGAGGAAGGTGGTGGTGTACTCAGAAGTCCTTGTTCTGTTTGAGCTGGTTGACTCAGGATAGACGAGTCAAACACAGTGGTAGTGAAGTTACCATAGTAAGGGGCCTCCACATGCTGAGCTGCTGGCAGTTGCATTTGAATACCAGGGTTCGCAACACTGGTATCCTGCAAAAAATAAATATTGAGATTTTAGTGCACACATCAGGTTTAGCCATGCTTACCTAAAGCCAATCCTTATGCAAATACCAAGTTCAATCATATGTCCAAGGTACATTAAGATCAATTTTGGAGCTTGTAAAGTCATCCTTGGAAGAGGCATTACAAATTTTCACAGACACATATATACAGGGTGGCCAAAACAATAGAGCCATAACTATAAAATGAATGAACAAAATGAGGCATGCTTTCTTTTATTCAACAGGTCTTTTAACCCTGTACAAGGACTCTAACGTTAGCTCCGAGATGTCCACCCTGCACTTCGATACATACTTGAAGATGCCTCTAAAAAATTTTTGAAATGGCCGTGACATAATTCGGAGGAATTTCATCTTTTTCCTTTTGCACTGCCCGTTTGGACTACCCAATAAATTACTGCTTTTCTGACATTCATTTATGCCACCTGGCTCTGGAAACTATTTGACAATGAGAGGAACTTCAAGACACTGCGTTTTTTCTTTCCATGAAATATAAACGCTTCCACATCCAACAGTTTGCTTTCATTAGGACACCATTTATGGCATGCAGTGCCGAAGTGTGCGCTAAGCAAAGCGTGTTGCAATGTAGACGTATTTCACTGGACACACATCACGAAAATGCTGTGGCACGGTTGTCGAAAGTTTGGTTTCACTTAGTAGGCAAATGCAGCTGCGCCTACCACAGTTGCTGCTGTGTTTCCGCTGGTGCTTGTGCTGTTCGTGGCTTTGCAAACAAGAAAAAATGGTGTACCGACGAGCTTTCACGATGATTTGCGCGAGAAGGCAGAAGAAAGATGGGCCAGGCCTTTTTTCTTTTTCTGTTGACGAAAAACATTGCTGATCAGCCGCAGCTGTGAAACACAAGAACTTGCCTTGACACCGCTTCATCGGTTATGTTTTGAAGCGGCTTAGCCAGGAAAAACAGTTAGCTCTCTCAGGCGTTGGAACAAGCTGTGAAATTACACATTTTTTTGATAAGCTGTGGAGGCGTATCGATCACATTAAAGTCAAAACACATTAATGTTCTGGTTGGCATTCCCATATGCAAAGTATTTTTCATGGTTGCCATTGTTGATATGACTGCAAAAGTCTTTGACACGTCAAAACGATATTGTGATATTCGCGTGAACTAAAGGTGTCACTCAGTCATCAAGCCAACGATCGAGCATGTGCTTCTTTCTATACGAGTACGGTTCTTTAAAGTAGACGCGAACGAAAGAATGGCTTAGACTGTTTTTTCTGATTATATGCGGCTGCGATGACACACCTGACACAAATGCATCAGGCAGGGCTGTTCTGATTGTGCTGCGCTTTACGAGATTTCCAAGTCTGTGTGAATTCACAGAAAAACATCACTCGAGAAACTTGCCGAGTCTGTCTACGATCCATACGCATTTTGTGGCGTGGGCTTGAGTGTACAAATGGAGCCGCAGACCCTACAGGTATGTTACCATATTGTCAAAAGCACATTTTTGAAGCATTATCACAAGTGCATTGCGGATGAAAGTGTCGCCACCCTCCTCGTTTGCATAAACAACTTCTCCGGTACATTTGTTATATGTGAGAATTTAGCATAACGATTAGTGGCCACGTATTTTTACTTCACGCTTTTGCATATTGTACCCTAGCACCTCTTGCTGAACTGGGCCTATATTTGCATTAGTAAAAAATTAAATGTGCACGTGTGACGTAGACTGCAGCAACAAAGATGACATTTTGCAAAAAGAACTACATTTCCGCCATTAAGATACCTCATATGTTCGTTTCAAAACCCCTCTACAGCAACTGCAACTTCCTCTGTTGCGGCCGCCGCTTGTAAACATGTGAGAGGTGTCCCGACGCGCTGTCCTCGAAGGCAGCTTGTGCACCAGCTGCGCTCGTCGTCACGTAATCATAGAGGCTGGTGGTGCGCTTTCAGCTGGGACGACTGGGCGAAGCCAATGTGCCGTGATGTCATTTAGCGCCTACTGTGTTGACAAACATGGAATAGGTCTATATACTCAGCGGCAACTTTTTTGGCATTGAAGCGAATGCTACAGAGCCACATCGCGAGCATCCTACTGCCAGTAAATGTAGTTCTACAGCGGCGCCCATATTTTCACAGTGAAATATAGAAATACCCTCTTTATTTTCTGCTGGAGGTTATTTGAGACAGGACGCAACTCCCACCATTAAGATAGTCGTATTTACATTAATTCATTCGTTGCGACTTCGCGTTTCTGAACGCGAGAGAAAGTCTCGCCTTTTTACATGCACCTCAAATGCTAAATGGCGTCTATGTCTACATGAAACCCTGATGGTGCGCTCCCGTCATTTTTCACAGCGTTACGTCATGCACCCCCGTAATTTTCCACAGCGGTGACTCGCGGGCAGCATATTGCATACATCTCGCAATGAGAATACGTTATGAGTTACCAATTCCTTTCGAGAAAAGAAAAAGCATAACGAGGGTCTGATGCAATTCACGACGTATGCCGATGTCTGATTGGAGGTTGCTCCGGCAATCTGCATGCTTGTACTGGTGGTCTGCCTGCGATACCTACTTTCAACACCCCGTTCGAAAACTTCGGTGATCTTGTTTTCCAGCCAGAACAAATCTCGAATTCTATCCCACTGGCCTCTTTTTGGCAAAATAAAATATTTATTTTACACGACAGAACTGGTGAATGGTTGCATCATGACGCACCGACGCTGCGAGAAGCCAATGGCATGCTGCCCACAGGTCACCACTGTGTTGAAGTCAAGGAAGTCTTCTTCACAGGTGCAGAACTGACCATGAGAAGTTTTTTTTTTTAACATGGAAATGTTTCATGCCGCGGTCAAACATGGCTCCATTGACGTATTTTCTCATTAATATGATGTAGTAAAATACACATGAACAAGTTGCAAAGAAAAAGTAGAATAAAGAGAGTTGTCGGGAACCGAACCTACGGCCTCTTGCTCCGCAGCGCATGGCACAAATAGACTCAGCCACAGGGTGCAGGCAGCTCAGCTTAATAACCGCAAGCTATTTATATACACCATTTATCATTGCCAGTATTCAGAGCTCGATGGCATCATCATGTTCTTGTTATCACTAGCGAGGTGTCGCGAATGGCGTGGAGGCCGTGCATCAAGGGGGAAAAATTTAACAAATTTACCATACCCATTGCCTAATGGGAATGGCAAATTTGTTCAACTTTCCAATTAATTTTTCTACAATCCTAGGACCACATTTAATATCACGGCGAAATATTAGACCAAGATAAGTAGTAGAAGTTGAGAAAAAAGCATTTTACTGATGGGCTGTCATGAACAGCTATAGGAAAATTGGGTTTTAGAAAATGCAAATCTACAGCTTTCCCTTGGCACAGTGCCACCATATAGGCACCATCATAAATAGGACGGATCAGAGCTCAAGATAGCAACAAAGCTACATTTATCCAACTATAAAATAAGCCAGCTCTGAGTTCCGTTTTCTTAGCTTCTAGCTCCAATTTCTTCGAGCTCAATTTTTTCACCTTTCTTTTTTTTGAGCAGTAGCTGTCAGTCATCCCAGTGCCATTTCACAACAAATGAAGATATAAACATTCTGTTTTCGACACTTAGATTCTGAGACAATGGTGAGTGCTGTAAAGTAATTAATATTTGTGTGCCCATGATGCAGATTTTTATAATTGGCTTTTAGTAAAAGTTATTAGTAACACATTACTTCCTGGACATTTAAAAACTTTTTTATGCGATTACTTGAATATTAATAAACCAATAATATTGCTACACAGAATGAGCCCTTGTGAATATCCTTATGCAAAAATTTTGACAGGCTCATCGAGTGTTATAACACATAAACTAGATTACATAGCTCGAAGCTGATTACAGTTATAGTATCACCGCAACAAATGACATTTGCATGCCAAATTTCATCACTTGATCTCCACAAATGACAAAAATAGTTTTTCTTGCCGTACCCTCGTTGCAATGCACAAACACTTTTACGGGTGACGGTTGCCATTGCCTGCACCCTTGTGATGAGGGCAGTTTAAGGTGAAAAAGGTTCATCTCATGCCGATCCTGGCTCCTCATTCAGAACTTCATGCAATCAGAGGTGAAAGTGGGCGGCAGTTTTTTGGAGCAGCTTTGGGAGCAGGAATAATGCGGCTTTGAAGCAGCTCTGGAGCTGCAAAAGGTGTGTTTTAGAGCAGATTGCTCAGGCCACACATCACTGTTAATTAGAATTTTCGCTTTTTGGTAAACACAAAAATATTTCAGTGGCTTTTACTAAGCATGCATTGTTGATCAAGGAAGCGACCAGACTTACCCAAAATCGATATATATTAAACGTTACAACAACAAAGATAAAAGCAGAGCAACTCAAAGAACAAAAAAATAAGGGGCATTCTGGACAGTTACTAAACCTCAAAGGAATAAAAAAATTTAATGCTAAAGTGTTGCAATGTCCAAATGTGATTAAAGCACTGCATCCAACATGAACAGCAACTAGAGATGATCTACTATATATAAGACTAGAGATACAAGACTAGAGATGATCTACTATATATAACCAAAGTTATCTCCATACTAAACTCATAGGGCTCTGTGAAAATAAATGGAAAAACATTTATGTTCCTGTCATTGAGGTGCCAAAGCCAACATGAAAACCATGAGAAAATTTAGACGTGCTCAACGTGCCATTGCTAGACAATTAAGTGAACATTATTTTATTATGATAGGTATTATATGGACATTCGACGCATTTTCGCCGTCGCCACCAAGTTCTGCGTCAACTACACGATGATGATGTTTGGTGCTTTGTGGCGCAAGGGCCATTTGATAGCCAAAGAGTACCAGTTCATGGGACAAGATATGTGGACAATGATTGTGATTAGCAGCTGTATAAGGGCCTTAAAATTCCTCGCCCTAAGGTGTGTAAAAACATAGAAGTAATAAAATCATGTTGATGCCGTGAAAAGTGCGAGGATGACAAAAGTTTGTGACAATGAAAACCGTGGTGGACATGTATGGCATTAGCACAAGTGCGTTGACAGTTCACACCCTTGCATCCAAGGGCCGTGAGGCAAGTGCTTTGTTGAGTGTAGCCACCGCAGCGCAGACCTCTCTGGAGAGGTTGTGCTACGGAATGCCCAGGTATATTGTATGAAAAGTACGAACTTCTCTCAAAAAAGTTAACAACAATTTATGTGTCAAAAGTTATTCCCTACCGACAAACATTGCAGGATGAAGTGGTATCTGTTGTCCGTACAATAATGGAAAGTGTTCTCTTCTTAGTGTGTCTAGTCCCTTACACTGGATAAGAATGTAAAGTACCGTGAGCGCTTCTCCACATCTATCACACAAAGGTGGATCGCCACCAGACAAAAGAAATGAATGTGTGGTGTATGTATGTCCTGTTCTTAACCTTGTAAGTATTACTACTGTGTGGCGTGATTTTGATACTGGCGGCCAATGACCAAGTTGCGGCTTGATGACATGCAATTCAGTACCTGTGTGTGTGTTTCATGTGCTCTGCCAATAACCTCAGAGCTTTCGTTTTAGAAAAGGTTTCAAGTCGAGTGCAGGAACTGCTATCGATGTGTTGGTAGCGGTTTTGCTGGTGGATCCAGCTAGCTGGTCCACCAGAACGTTGCCTTGTATTTCGCGGTGTCCTGGTACCCAGCAGACTACAACATGCTGCTTGGATAAGTAGACCGTGCATAAGAGTGAATAAAGCGAGACAAGGACAGGACGATAGTTATAGCGCGAGAACAAAACGACGACACAGAGACAAGAAGGACACGAAAGACACGAGTGTCCTTCTTGTCTCTATGTCGTCGTTTTGTTCTCGCGCTATAACTATCGTCATGCCATACCAACTAGCCCAAGCTGCCACACTTCTAAGTTACAAGGACAGGGTTTTTGTGCTTTTTAAGAGTTTTCAGAGCTTTTACTACGCTTAGGGAATCTGTATATATTATTGACTTCAGTAGTTTTACTTGTTTAATGTGTTTAACGGCCGCAAGTATCGCATAAGCTTCACCGGTGAAAACGCTTGAATCAGAGTGCAGAACGCCAGCTTCTGAAAAGGATGGGCCAACGGCTGCATACGAGACAGAAGTGTTGGACTTTGAAGCATCCGTAAAGAACTCAGGACATGTGTATTTCTTTTGTAGTTCTAGGAAGTATGTCTGAACATGTGCAATCGGTGCATGCTTCGTAACCTCCAAGAAAGACACGTCGCAATCTATTGCCTGCCACTGCCACGGTTGTAAGCATACTACGGGAGCCATCAAGTGTTCAAGCCAACGGTGTTCAAGTGGCACCCCGGTTTTCTTTGCTAGGCCCCTCACACGGAGTGAGTAGGGCTGTCTCATAGAAGGTCGTTTCTCAAACACAGCAAGGCTTGACATGTCAGTAATTGCAGAATGTGATGGGTGATCTCTGTCTGCATTTACATTAAGATAATATTTAAAAGACATGTAACATCTCTGTAGCTGGAGCGACCATTCGTTTGATTCCACGTACAGGCTTTCCACGGGGCTAAGTGCGAAAAGCACCCGTAGAGAGGTGGATGCCAAGATGATGAACAGGATCAAGCATTTTAAGGGCAGTAGGTGTCGCAGACCGATATGCTATTGCATATCGGAAGAGGCCTTCGGAATGAAGGCCTCTCTTCCTGGAGAACAAGACACATGTGCTTTTTTATGCATTCAGCCGGAACCCGTTTTCTTCTGCCCAATTGGAGACTTTGTTCAGACCAAGCTGAACCTGCCGCTCACACATGGCCAGATTGCAAGATCTGAAGCCAAGCTGGACGTTGTCGACATATGTACAATAAAACATATTGTGAGGGATGAACAAACGCAAGAAATTCATTTTGACAAACGCAATAAATTCATTTTGATAATAAAAAGTGTGCAACTAAGTATACCACCTTGCGGCATGCCTGTTTCTTGGACAAATGTTTGGGAAAGAACGCTGCCTACTCGTACGCGGAATGTCCGGTTTGACAAGTACCTTTGGATTATAGTAAACATTCTGCCACGCACGCAAAGGTGAGAAAGGTCTCTTAATATTTCAAAGCGCCATGTTGTATCATATGCCTTTACAATATCGGGGAACACAGAGAGAAAGTATTGCTTATGAACGAAAGAGTTTCTGATCTGTGCCTTGATACGAACAAGGTGGTCGGTGGTGGATCTACCCTCTCGAAACCTGCAGTGAAATGGGTCGAGCAAATTGTTCCATTCAAAGAAATGTGAAAAGTTTGCACAAGCAGCTTGTAAGTGCAATAGGCCTATAACTCAAAGCTGAAGATTGGTCCTTGCCCTGTTTCAATGGGGGAATAATAATAGCCTCTTTCCAGGAAGTAGGGATAGCCCCAGAGAACCAGATAGCATTGTACAAACAAGGTAAGGTTCTTTGCGTTTCGACTGGTAGGTTAATTAGCATTTTATACACCACACGGTCAGAACCTGTGGCAGAGTCCCTGCAGGAGTTTAGTAATGTTTGGAGCTCAGCTAAGCTGAAAGCTTGGTTATATGCCTTGTATCTAGTAAATTTGTGTTTGAGTTTCTGCTTTTATATTCTTGTTCTGTATTTTTTGAAAGCTTTAGTATAGTGTGAAGAGCTGGACACCCGTTCGAAGTGTGCACCGAGGAAGTTCTCCTGATCTTCCAAAGCATCACCCTGTGTGTTTATCAGTGGGAGTGAGTGTACTGGTCTTCCTGCTACCCTACCAACCATGTTCCAGACTTCAGCCTCCTGTGTATATGAATTGATCCCTGACAAAAACTTCTGCCAGCTTTCTCTTCTGGCTTGCTGACGCGTTCTCCTGTCTTGAGACTTTATTTTCTTAAAGCAGCCAAGATTTTCGGCTGTCGGTGAGTTCCGAAGCAACCTCCATGCTCTGTTTTGATGTTTGCACGCGTTTCAGCATTCAGAGTTCCACCACAGCACACTTCCTTTTCCAGTGTGTCCATTCGTTTGTGGGATGCATTTTGTTGCAGCATCAATCAAGAACACTGTGAAGTAGTTGACAGCAGCATCAATGCTCAAAGTACATATGTTACTCCAACCTAAACGAGCGATGGTATAAAACTGTTCCCAATCGGCTCTGTTTATGAGCCATTTGGGAACCCGTGGTGGACACTCAGTTGCTGTAGTTGTGTTCAAAACTACAGGCAAGTGGTCACTTCCGTACGGATTACTGACGACTTTCCACTGGAGTAGGGACACAAGAGACGGAGATACAATGCTTAGGTCTATGGATGTGTGGGTATTATTAGCGAGATTATAATAGGTTGGTTCTTTTCAATTCAGGAGACACGCGCTCGACGAAAGAAGGAACGATTCAATCATTCAACCTCGCGCGTCACAACGAGAGTCACCCCATAGCCTGCTATGCGCATTCACGTCTCAAAGGAGAACATATGGCTCCGGAAGTTCGCGCCTATTAAAGACTGGAAGTCATGTTTTTGTAGGTGATAGCTGGGAGGTACGTAAAGAATACAAATTGTGATTAGTTTGTTGAAAAGCACAGCTCGAACAGCCACTGCCTCAAGAGATGATCGGAGTTGAAAGTGTGTGCATGCAATCCCTTGATTCACTATAATGGCAACACCTCTGAATGATGTCATGGCACCATCACGGTCCTTTCGGAAAATAACATACTTACAAAGAAAGTTGGTGTGTTTTGAATTTAGGCATGTTTCTTGTACACACAACACTTTTGGTGAGTGTTCGTGTAAAAGTTCTTGGACGTCGTCAAGGTTTCTGAGAAGGCCCCCGACGTTCCAATGTATAATTTGAGTGTTCATGGTGAATGTAAAGTAGTGCTGCTCGTACGAAAAGCGAGTGGCTGTTTAGGTGGGGAGTTTGAATTCAAGTAACAAGCCGTCACCAGGCCCTGTTATCTGCATTTTTGTTTTCTTGGCGCACTCCAAGGAGCCACGCCGCTCTTTTGGCACCAAGGGTACCGACGTATTCATTGCCACCTCGGAGGCACTGGATGTCCGTACATGCGAGCTGATAGTTGAAATTCCGGGCCTCGCCTGGTGAGGCGAGGCCTTGAGACCTGAAGACCCTGGAGTCTGCGGTCTCTGTTCGCGAGTAGGCAGAGTAGTCTGGACTACAGCCGCCTTGGGGACAGGTGCAACAACCACCGGCTCGCTATGCGCGGGCCGAAGGAGTTACGGGGGCTGGTGCGGCGGTGCCCCCTGACGCGCCGCATCAGCATATAGAGGTGCATAAAATGGTGAGACTCTTTGCAGTGCTTCCTTAAATGAAATGTTCTCCTTCACCTTCAATGTAATTATCTCTTTTCCTTTCTTCCAGTATGCACAGGAGCGTGAATATGCAGCATGGTTTCCTTCACAATTTACACAGTGTGGTGGTTGTTTGCAGTTTTCAGACACGTGGCCTAGGAATCCACATTGTGCACAAGTCCGGCAACCACGACAGCTTTTAGAGCCATGGCCATACCTCTCGCATTGGAAGCAACGACGAGGGTTTGGTATGTATGGCCTGAGAGAGGTCTCCGTGTACCCTGTTTGAATGGATTCCGGCAGTTTACTGGAAGCAAACGTGAGTATTAAGTGTTTCATTGGTGTTTCCTTGTTATCTCTTCTAATGATAATTCTCTGGACATTAGTCACATTTTGGCTCTTCCACCCTTCCAAATGTTCAGTTTCAGTCAGGTCAAGTAAGTCAGCATCAGATACCACTCCGCGAGTTATGTTCATTGATCTGTGTGGTGGTACGGTGATCGGTACGTCACCGAAAGTTGAGAGGCCGTCTAGCTTTATAAATTGTTTCTTGTCCCTAATTTCGAGGAGGAGGTCTTCGGTAGCCATTTTGGTTACCTTGTATCCAGCCCAGAGAGTTTCGATAAGACACCTGGCAACTGCGAAAGGAGATACGGTCCTGGCTTGCTTTCCAGTTTTCCCACAGTGAATGACGTGAAAGTGAGGAAATGTTTCTATTGGCTGGTTGAAAAAATTTATGTCATTGGTGCGTAACCACTTCAAGCCGGTGCAATCAGTTAGTAGGGGGAATGCTCTATGCATGCCAGTCTTTTTATTCAGCAGCGTAGGCAGCCACCCACCATGAAGCCCAACAAGGGGATGCTGCAAGTTTGAGGATGCTGAAAGCTTGCAGACATCAGCCGTACAACACTACCATAACCCAATGCGTCTAGACCGAGGTAGGCTATTTGCACAGGGTTAACCCTTGCCGCCAGGAAAATTGGAAGTAAAAAGAAGAGAGAAGTAGACAGAACAGACTAAAAGTGAGAGATAAATCGAAGTGGTAGGGCAGAGAGATAGGAAAAGGCGACTCCAGATTTCCCCTAGGTGGGTCAGTCCAGGGGCGCCGTCTACGTGAAGCCGGGGCCAAAGGGGTGTGTTGCCTCTGCCGGGGGCCTTAAAGGTCCAATCAACCGGCGTCGGCTCAAATCCCAGGATCCCCTTTTTCCCGGACATGGCGCAGCCACACACGACTAGGCGTGGGAGGGAGTCAAAACTCCCACGTTAGCTCGGGTCCATGGTGTCGCTACGCACCAAACGCCTGCTCTCACAGACAGACCTGCAGGACTGCGTGAACTACAAGTTGATAGTATTTCCCACGCATCGTTCGTTCGACCTGCGCGTGAAATTGCACAAACTGTGGTGATAAGCGCTGCTCAAGCAGAGATTAAACGAGACCGCCGATCTCCATTGTTCGGAGGATGCACACATTAGCATTTCACCGCGTGTTAGAAGTGCCATCGATTGCTTTAGCAGAAAGGACACGCTGCCCGTCTTCAACGAGCATGAAAAGACGCGAGGAAAAGGGTGGTCGCTTGAGCAGCAGCTGTGAACATTGATTTTAATCAAGGGCGTGGCTGCGATCGCTGGCACATGCAATATTGGCAACCACCAGCGGACTGCTCGTAAACCGTTCTAGGCGGTGTGCCCTCAACGAGAAGAAATTAGGCGATTGCAGCATTTCTCCCTGAAGCAGACATACTTATTCTCTTACACCAGCATTTTGTAGTTTTGAGTGTCACGATGTCGAATCCAAAAGAGTTAGCTGTTGGCCTTCATATTGTCACAAGGTCGTGATGTCTACAAAAACACGCAGCTGTTTTCACGAGTGAACTTTTCATTTGGGCTAACCTGTGCCCGAAAAATGGAATGTAACTCTACAAGCAATGCACCCTGTAGATTGATAACAGCGAACATAGAGCGTCGATCGTCGATAATCTAGCCACGGAGCAAAGTGCGTAGACGTTTATACATGTGCAATCGAAGATTTCAGCGTCTTGCTAGCAATCACATAAGTTCCTCAACAAACTTTAATGCATCGTTACTAGAATAAACTCAGTTAGAAAGCTCCACCTGAGAGGGGGGCCTAGTGGTGGTCGCGAGTACTAGTGGCGCTGCAGCTCCTGCGTCCCGGGCAATGCGTGCAGTTATCGGCAGCGACGAAGGCAAGCGATTACTGCGACAGTGCACCGTATTCACACGTCACTTCTTGGGCTGTTCTTGTCATGGCGTAGTTTCTTGTACGAAAACGCGTTTGTCATGTACAAGGTATAGCGAGAAGGAGCATATTTATCTACCTTGAGGTACGCGGACTACCTTTGCGCCAGACTCCAACAGTGGTGACCGCAGTGATGACTCTGCTTCATGCAATTAAGCTTGTTCGTTTGTTTATTAATTTATTTATTTTCTTTGCCAACATGGTTACATTGTGGCAGGGGCCAAGATAAGCAGCTTGAGAAGCTCAACATATACGGCCCCCGATCTCTTTCACCCTGCATTGACTGGCTAGCAGACAGACGATAAAAAAATTTCATGTCTATGCTTGCACATTACCCGGCAGTTCATATTGTTGTTGAAATGAAAAATCATTCTATTGTAACAGACTAGAAAAGGGTAGAGAAGAGAAGCAAAGGAAGACGAAGATTCTTGGCACAATCGCAGTGTGCTGCCGCAAACGACCATCGTTCACCTCCTGTAAACAAAACCATCTTATCACAGCTCGCTGTTACAGTTGTGGTGGACGTGCTGGGTAATCGACACCCGAAGACGGAAGGTGAACCGCAAGTTCTTCGACGGAGCCGTCGCATTGCTGGACTTCCACCGAATCCATCTGGGCTAGACATGTCCCACAACGCGAATGAACACCGACCCCTCTCGACTTCTGCGCCGACCAGTTCGGCTCCACAACTGAGAGATGCTCGTCTCTTTGCTGGCAGACCAGATGAAGACGTCGAGGCTTGGCTCATCCATTACAAACGGGTGAGCGCCGCTAACAAATGGGATGCCGCTTCTCAGCTTTTGTACGTCGTGTTCTTTCTGACCGATACTGCATTAATGTGCAGTATCGGTCAGAGTATCGGTGTGCAGTATCGGCAGTATGTGTGCTACGAGAATCGGGAGGAAACGCTAACGACGTGGGAAAGATTTGTTTCCGAAATCAAAGAGCGTTTCAGCGACCCAACAACGATAAAGAAAAGAGCAGAACAGACGCTGATGCAACGCGCTCAAGTGCCAGGTGAAACTTGCACGACTTACATTGAGGAAGTCATAAAGCTATGTAGGACCATTGACTCCGGAATGTCTGAGAAAGACAAAGTCGGGCACATTCTAAAAGGAATCGCCGAGGATGTTTACAGTTTCCTCATCGCGAAAGACACCTTGACATCTGTCACCGATGTCATTCGTCATTGCCGCAATTTTGAGCAACTAAAGACGAGGCGCATCACGCCAAAGTTCGGCAGGCTGCCCAATGTGACGACCATCGCGAGCATAGACAGCAACCAGACACTTGATCTTGCAACAACAATCCGACACACTTGATCTTGCAACAACAATCCGACAGATCGTACGTGAAGAACTCGGCCTGTACGCGCAAGTGGCAAACCGCCCAAGCACTCATCCTCCCTATCAGCCACCAGAGTTCGAGCGAAACGTTGCTTCATTCTCCTCGCACCGAGTGGCGGAGGGCTTTGAGGATTCTGATGCCACACCTCAGTATCAGCCACGTCTATACAATAGAAGCCCTGCCTATGACGCACGATCACGACGAGCACAGCCACATTCTTATACTCAGGGTTCTCAGCCGGACTACGTCCCGCTGCGGCAAGGACAGTACCAACCCTACTACCAAGATGTGACTTATGACGAATACAATGAATTCCAGAGAGCGGCAGAAACCCATTCTTTGCAAGATAACGAACTTCCTCACCGACAGCAGCGGCCCACGATTCGTTCCATTCAATATAGTATAAACCGTGACCCTCCCGTGTGCTACAACTGTGGTTTCACTGGGCATATTGCTCGGTATTGCCGCCAACAACGGCGCCAATCACGAAGGACACCAGCCATGTCTTCGCCACCAAGACCCGGTGCTTCATATGACCTGCGGACAACCGACTTGTTTCCAAGGGACCGTTTTTTGCGCGAGACCAGGCGCAGTGATTCGCCAGCATCCGAGCGGAGTTTGACACCACCATCCAACCGTTCTCGTCGCTCGCAGTCTCCTCTGCGTCGTTCTTCTCCGCCGCCGGGAAACTAGCATCCGCGGCCAATGGAGGTGAGGTCGCCGGACGGTCTTTTCAAAATATACCTCTGCCTATTGTTATGATCAAAAACAAAGTGAATGTGTTGATTGATGGAATACCGACGATGGCGTTAGTTGACACTGGGGCGACTGTGTCTGTGATGAGCCTCGCCTTCAGAAACCGCTTAGGTCGCAAAGTTATGTTTTCATGGGACGATACAATCACCTTTCGTGGTGTAGGCGGCGAGTGGCTTAATCCTCTTGGTGTATGTGCTGTCAACGTTTCATTGGCTGGAAAAGTATTTGTATCGGAATTTCTGGTTCTATCTCGTTGTTCGCACGATGTCATTCTTGGTATCGATTTCCTAGAGCAATGCGGTGCTTCCGTTGACTGTGGTAGTGGGGAAATATCACTAAACAATTTGTTTCCACCGTCGCTTTCCGAAGAAGACTACCGTGGCGAAGACAGGAACACACTTAGTGTGATTGATGAAGTGATAGCACCATCTTGGTGCCTGACACCCGTTCAAGTCTCTTCCACAGCGGTTGATGATGCTTGTGTTGACCTCGTAGTGGGGCCTCTGCGCAAGAATTGTTTTAAGAAGGACATACTTGTGCCTTGTTCTGTTGTGTGCATGACGAAAGGAGTAGCAACATTGTGGGCGCTGAACTGTTCTGCCACGCCGGTTGTGCTTCCTCGCGGGATGAAGATAGCTCTCTTTGATGAAGCCTCATGAAACTCGATAGCAGCAATAGCTACGGACCTCCCCACCTCTTCCTCTGCTTGTGATATTCGCCATAATGAAGATCTAATGCTCGCTATGATCAGCAAGACTCTCAGTACGACGGAACGGCAAGCGCTGGTGCAGGTCCTTTCCCGGCATGTTGCTGCTTTCGACTTCAAACATAGAGATGCACCCCTTCAGTTACCCTCGTCCCGCACTCGTCACAGAATAGACACTGGCTCTGCACACCCCATCCGCCAAAAGCCCTACCGAGTGTCATCCTCTGAGCGCAAAGTTATCGCCGAACAAGTAAAGAACATGCTGAACAAAGGGGTCGTGCAAGAGTCGTCCAGCCCGTGGGCAGCCCCGGTAATTCTTGTCAGGAAAAAGGATGGTTCCTGGAGATTCTGCGTAGATTACAGGCGTCTAAACACTGTGACGAAGAAAGATGTATATCCCTTACCACGGATTGATGACGTCATAGATTGCTTGCATGCCGCTTCCTATTTTTCAACGCTTGATTTGCGGTCAGGTTATTGGCAAATACCTATGGAACCCGGCGACAAAGAAAAGACTGCTTTCATAACTCCGGATGGCTTATTTGAATTTAATGTCATGCCTTTTGGCCTTTGTAATGCTCCAGCCACCTTTGAAAGATTTATGGACACAGTATTACGTGGTCTAAAATGGGAGATATGCATGTGCTACCTTGACGATGTTGTGATCTTTGGCCGTACGTTTGAGGAACATAACAACCGTCTTAGTCTTGTTCTCGACTGCATCGAAAAAGCCGGGCTGGTTCTGAATTCTAAAAAATGTCGCTTTGGCGAACGTCAAACTCTCGTGCTGGGGCACTTGGTCGACAAGGATGGCGTCAGACCCGATCCTCGCAAGATAGAAGCAGTGAGCTCTTTTAAATCACCGCAGTCCGCACGAGAACTTCGCTCATTTGTCGGCCTATGCTCATATTTTCGTCCTTTTGTTCCACGATTTGCGGAGATCGTGTATCCGCTGACAAACGTCTTGCGACAGGATGCAACCTTCAACTGGACACCAGAGTGTGACGCCGCATTCTCACAACTTAAGTTTGTACTAACGTCAGCACCACTGTTGCGTCACTTCGATCCATCTTGCCCGACTGAGGTCCACACGGACGCTAGTGGTATCGGTGTAGGTGCGGTGCTTGTACAACGTCACAATGGCGCAGAGCATGTCGTGGCATATGCCAGCCGTTGCCTAAGCAAATCAGAACGCAATTACACAGTTACGGAACAGGAATGTCTGGCAGCTGTTTTCGCTGTACAGAAGTTTCGTTGTTATCTTTACGGGAGGCCATTTAAGATAATTACCGATCACCATTCGTTATGCTGGCTGGTCGGTTTGCGTGACCCCTCTGGCCGTCTCGCACGTTGGGCGCTGCGACTTCAGGAATAAGACTTTACGGTGTCGTACAAGAGTGGCCGTCGTCACACTGACGCAGACTGCCTCTCCCGGATTCCTCTTGCGACTACTGACTGCGATGCTGAGAATTTTGACGACTGCCTTGCTGCTGTTACAAGCACGTTCCCCAACGCGGCTGATTTCCAGAGAGAACAACGCAACGATCTCAACTTGGATCCTCTTTTTGCCGCCGCACGTGCCTCCCAACACAGCGGTCGCTTTACGGTCCGAGACAAGTTGCTCTAGAAAACTAACTACTCTAGACCTGGAGCACGTTTTCTTCTAGTTGTCCCCGAGAGCCTTCGCTCCGAAGTTCTACGTGCCATGCATGACGATGCGACGTCCGGTCACTTCGGCTTCATTAGAACGCTGAACCGCACGCAGGAACGCTTTTACTGGCCCAAGATGTACGAAACGACGAAGCGTTACGTCGCTAGCTGCGAGACGTGCCAACGTCACAAGCACCCGGCCACCGCTACACCAGGTCCCCTTCAGCCATTAACACCACCCAGCACACCTTTTGAACAAGTAGGAATTGACATTATGGGTCCATTTCCGTTATCTAACAATAAGAAGCGTTGGATAATCGTCTGCGTAGATCATCTTACGCGGTATGCCGAAACCGCAGCTATTCCCTCTTCTACCACTGCATCCGTGGCGGACTTCTTGCTTCACTCCGTGGTCCTTCGCCATGGTCCACCGCGTGTTATTATCAGCGACCGTGGCCGCCAGTTCACTGCTGATGCCGTTGAAGAATTACTACGCATGTGCACGACACAGTTCCGTCATTCCACACCGTATCACCCACAGACGAATGGCCTCGTTGAACGGACAAATAGAACGCTGACCAACATGCTTGCCATGTACGTTTCTTCCAATCATAAGAACTGGGATGAAGTGCTGCCTTTTATCACGTACGCGTACAACACGACAAAACATGAAACAACGAACTTCAGCCCATTTTATCTGTTGTACGCAAGGTTGCCACTAAGCCCTCTAGACACTTTCTTACCCTTCATTCTACACAATGACGACTCTGTATCAAACACCCTGTGCCTCGCGGAAGAAGCCCTTCGAATCGCTCGTCTTCGTACTCTGGCCTCTCAACGTCGTTCGAAGGAACGATACGACGACCGTCACGAACCGGTTTTACGTATTCGAAAAAGGTGACTTGGTGTTACTTTGGACACCGCAACGCAAGCGTGGATTGTGTCAAAAGCTTCTGTCACGATATTCAGGCCCATTTGTAGTTTTGGAGCGTCTAAGCCAGCTCACTTACGTAATAGCTCGTCTTTTGTCCAATGGTCGACGATCGAGCAGAACGCAGCTCACTCACGTGGCTCGCCTGAAACTTTTCCACCCTCCTTGTGCATCATAACTCGCCCTACGGGCTTCGTCTGCTTGCGGGGGAATGTAACAGACTAGAAAAGGGTAGAGAAGAGAAGCAAAGGAAGACGAAGAGTCTTGGCACGATCGCAGTGTGCTGCCGCAAACGACCATCGTTCACCTCCTGTAAATAAAACCATCTTATCACAGCTCGCTGTTACACTATTATTGTTATTATTATTATTATTACCTGCAGCAGCAATTTGCAGATATGGCATAGGTGATGCTGTTGAGTATTATGCGTATATTGTGTACGATAATTGCACAACAGTTACGTACACAGCAATTCCAAAACTTGAACAACGCTTGAGCTTCGCCTTCAGTAAACTGCAATACCGTAACCGGGCCCTGTGCGAATCACCTTCTTAATTACAAGCCTGGCTTCAGTTCTCAGTGCATGCCTCTACCATGCTATAAGGAAGTGAACTTCTGTGCGTGCAACAATGGACTTTTCAAACTATCGTAGAATGTCCGTTGAAAGTACAACTGTTAAGTGCCAACTACGCCTATCCGTGAAGCACCCTTTACGCGTGGGGAAGGCAACATGCAAACATATGTTTGAGCGCTCTGTGAAGGGTAGGCCTTTAAAACACCTACTCGTTGCACATTTTACTCGTTTTAACGCCTGGTGCAATTCTACACTTCTACCACATAATAGACAGTTATACTTTACCTTTAGTGCGATAGCGGAGGTTAAGGGAATGACGTTACCGTGCAGCATCTCATAGTTAAGCGAGATAGCGTTGACGTGATTTACGTGGTCCAGCTGGGATGAAGGCGCCATCTATCAGAAGTTTGCGAAGTGAGAACATTGAAAAGGAAAATAAAATGAGAATGTATGCCTGTGTCACTGCATAAAGCATTGTTACAAGTTTATTTTAGTTATAATAAAAGCAAAATCATATGAAACACGCACCAAACACGAGAACATTTGTGTTGCCGATTTGTTTACATCGATCTTGTAGTTGGGCATAGAAACGTTCGAAATAGGAAGCTATCCGAAAAAGTGCGCCAACTTATCTGTTATACTCGGTCGTCGAAGCTAACTGAAGGCAAGCGAAGCCACTTTAAACAGTCGTTTGCTGCAAACAAAGTGAATCTTTGAATAACCACGCCAAAATCACTTCGAAGTGTGCGTCCAAAAGCGCCGCCATGTTTTATGAGCACGTACACCTACGCTACCAGGGTAACGCTAAATATGAAAAATAGCGTGTGTACGGTAAGCGGTAAGGGTAACGTACGGATCTGCGCATGCGCACTTCAATCCCGCTATCACAGTATGCCCGGTATCCCAGTAAGCCTGGTATACTATAACTGTCTAATATTGCGTGTGTTAACTCTTTCATTACCGCATGAAAATGGTTACTTTTCATGCCTCAGGAAGATAGTCTTTGCCAGTTTGAAAAGTACTCCAGCATACATTGCAGCTTGTCAAATTTTGCATAATGTAATGCTCTTTCTGTAATGCTGTAAAAGAAAAACGACATTTTGAAATGATTAAAAATGTGAAAAGTGTGTAATTTTTTATTGCCAGGTGGCAAACAGTGCTAATGTTTATAACCAAGGCGCCAATCTTCCTCCAAAACACATGGCGCCCCTTGAGCCCCTGAATGCCCAGTTTCCATATCGAGGAGCTACCAGAAATAGAACAGCAAAATGAAAGGCATGCAACAAACAATTCTCTCTATACTTAGAGTTGCATCACAGTGATATTCAATCAATTGTCAACTGTCACGCTGCCTCCAAAGCAGTGGATATTTTTTATTTATTATATATTTTCCTTATGAACCAAGACAATCATATATAAGTGGTCATCTTTTACCAGTAACCATGTTTTGTTACATTTGCTTCATTATACAGCAGTAGATATTTTTCTCAATCGCAGCGTTACCATTCTTCAACCTTATAGCAGATAACGGGGTGTGGCACATATCCGTGCCACTTCTTTCTGGTGCAGCTCAGTCCACACTGCGAGCGTACTACATATGTGGTTGCGTTCGCAGAAAAATTGGATAATTGACAACGTGCAAAAAGTGCCTAGCATCTCTAGCAGGTATCCCTGGGGCAGCCACGCCCAAACCACTTGAAAGTGCACTCACTCAGAAGAGGTGTTTTCAAGAAGCCTGCTTATATCCCCCCTTGCGGCCTTCCTCCTACATTAAAAGCAATTGAGAAAGGTGTCTAGAGGCATTTCACGAAAACCCCACGGTTGGTGACCTCTTTTAGACTGTTGGAGCAGTTGCCACTGCATCTTTAGGTTATACCACTCATAAAGAAAATGTGATGGCTAGACTAGGAATCTTTCATATTGTGATGAGAATATCCTTTTTTTTTTTTTGCAAGAAAACCAATCAGGAACAGTCTAAAAATGTGGAAAATGCGGCAAAGAAGGTGATGTTGCTGTAGCATTTCCGACTCCACCCTCGATTGAGAGCCACCGTGACGACTTGCCTGGTGAACAGTGTAAAGCACGCATACTGCTTTTTCGAGAACGTCTTTTTTATAACTAGTACAAAACATCAGCATTGTTTTTCTAGAGCATTTTTGTATTCCAGTAAGTAAACTTCTTTGACGTTTTTAAAGACCTGTTTTTCCTCTAGGCAAGACAGCTCAGGTTAGAATGGTAACGATAGTCACAAAAACAATGCTGAAAATGCTCATTCCCCTAGAACCCAACGTACTTTGTAGTTAAATGCAATGCAGACAGCTCAAATATAGGCAGGATATTGATTCTCAGCCAACTCGAAATGGGCAACGCATCTGGGCCAATCTATACAGGCGACCTTACGCGAACCCACATAAGCAGTCCACAAATGTTATGCGAAAATGTCGACTGGACGACAATGAATGGTCAAGTTTGATAGTAGTACAACAAGAAAGCTGCCGCGAGCAACAGTGCAGTGGTTCTCCGCGGTACATCGCCATAACAGACGATGCATCGAGAGTAGCGCAAAATCTGACTGTAGCGCCACTAGTTCTCGCGACCTTCATTCGGCCCACTCTCGTCCGCTGGCAGAGATACGGAGCTTTGATATTGAGTTTATTCTAGTAACGTTGCTGTAATGTACGCGTTGTGCAAGTAATCTCATTGCAAGATTCTAAAGTTACCTAGATGGTCCCCAGTCATTCAGGTGCGGTTAGCGCAAGGCAGCATTACACACGTAATGGTGCGGTAACAATAGAAAGAAAGGAGTGCATGCGGCATTACCATTAGAACATTACACATTGTTGCAATTGCAGACTTTGCTTCGCCGGCGACACTGATCTTTATTTATTTTACTTTTTAAAGTTTATATGGCAGAAAACTTGCCACATTGTTGCCAAGCAAACACCGAGCACTGCACACTTTTTAAAGTTTATATGGCAGAAAACTTGCCACATTGTTGCCAAGCAAACACCGAGCACTGCACGCGCCTGCCGGTTGCTCGATAATGGTGTGCAACATCACTGCCGTCTTTATAGTTTGCCTAACAGCTTTGCTGTTAAAACGTATGTAGAGTCGCATAATAAAACATGCACACGAACGCCACCTCAACAAGAATCATGCAGTGTGTTCACGTGGCGCAAGATTCATGCATGATCCAAAACATGATGTTTGCTATGGACGTGAAATTTTATATGAATGTGGTTGCCTCCTTTGCTCAGTCTATGATGAAACTCTCAACTAAATTTAGCATTGCACATTCAAATTGCCGTTTGGATGCGGCTTGGCGCAGCATGGCGCAATTGGCGCAGCACTTCCACCCCTATAAAATACGTCACAGCGACATTTTCTATAAGGCCTTAACTCAGCCAGTCTACTTTTTCCAGTTGTTTAACATTTGCAGTATGGCAAAACTACAATGTGCTTCACACTCGATGCACATGGCATTAACTTTGCTACCTAGTATATACCATGACGCTGTTGACATGTGGGAATTAATTATGCTCCTGGAAGAAAGCTTGCCAATATATTTGTGTGAAACAAGTGTGCACAATTGTTTCAAATGTACCTAACATTTTCCCAGAAAGCTGAAATGGAACATCAGTGACTCAATGAAATAACAATGGCACAAGCAGAATGTACTGAAACTTTAAAGGATGCAAGCACTGAAGAACACACTAAGATGCAAGCATTTAGCCTTTGTCACAGCTTGCCACAGAAGGTGCAGCTGCTACATATGGCTGATGAGACAAAATCATTTCCCACAGCATGCTTTGAAAGGATTACTGCTTCGAATAACGAATGAGATGTGAATGTACATAAACAAGCAATCGACAAAATAGCTTAGAAAATAGTAGGTGAAAAAAGCATGTCACTAAACCTATATTGTGCATTGCTCACACTTATTACTAAATCAAAATTGTTTATATTACTTACATCATTCTTCGGAGGCATGTCTTGAGTAACTTGAGGCTGACTGTAACTGAATGGCATGCCTGGCAGCATGGAAATAAAAAAAAACAGCAAAATGAACAGCAACAAATAAGTTTTTCTTGTCTTTTCAACTTCCCTGAAATACGAGTGCTCCAAAACACCGAAGACCCACAAAGTGATTGAATTTTTAAGCACCTGTGGCACAAGAAAAGTAACTTTCAATGCTTTGCAAATAAGCTTAACTGGTAAAACTTTTCACCATAAGCTTAGGATGAACTGAAATGTATTTAGAACCATACAAAGAACTTTATATAACAAACTACAGCTGTGTGAATAAAAAAATTTTGGCTGCAAAGCAAATTTGAATATTAACGTGTGAATCGAATCAAATATTTTTCAAATCTTTCTCGAATATCTTTAAAATAGTTTTCTAATAGTACTTCAAAGCAAAATTGCAAAAAAAAGTAGGAGAGGATTCTTAGGCATGCTCTTATGAGATAGCAACATCAAAGTGTTTCTTTTTAGCAAGGTAGATGAAGCGCTGGAGAGATGATGTTTCACAGTTGTCTTATTCCGAATGTGGCAATGCAGAAACTGGAGTGTGTTTATATACTATCTGTGTCAAATGAAACCCGAACAGTGGCAAGCCTTTGCGATGGTACAGTGCGCACCATCCGCTTATCACCATGGACAGGCACGCATATACGCGCAGAGCTGCCGAACAGGATGTGAGCGCCTGTCAATCGTGATAACTTAACGTCTCGCACTATACCATCGCAAAGGCTTGTCGCTGTTCGGGTTTCATTTAATGCGGATAGTCCAATATTTGCCGCAATCAATGTTGTCGACAACCCTTTACACGTAAAAGGCAAAAGTACTGATTCTTAGCTTCTCTTCTTTTACCGTCTGTGAACGTCCAACTAATGTGGTAGACAAGGGTGAACTCCCTTCGTGTTCGGAGTTCCAAATCTCCCTAGTAGACATCAATAAAAACAATATCTGAAATGGTGGATGCTAAAAAATCTTTAGTGTCTGATTTTTTTTTTACACTTATTGCCCAAATTTCAGGTCCGGAATGGAATTACTGAGCCCCCACCTTTACTTTTCAACATTTGAGCGATGTGGCACCACCAGCATGTACAGGGAATCCTGTATGCAACATATACTTGCGACCACAGTGGAGCCTGACAGGCAGCTTTGCCGCAATACCGGAATGTGATGAGGCGAAGCATATTAAAAATCTGGAGAAGCCATTATTACTCGAACATTGATTGCATATGTCTGGGCCTTTGGGAAGTTTAATCATAATTGATAGGCAGGTTTGCCTCAATACGAGTGTAATGAGGTGAAGCATATTAAAAATTTAAAAAGGGCCAATCACCAGGCCCCATAACAAATTTTAGTTACATCGTGTACGTTGTTGTGTGTCCGAGAAGGATCATTATGCCACAAATTTTTTTTCATTGGTTCATTACGAGCTGAGAAAACTGTTTTTTTGAAGTGGCGCGAAACGAGGAAGAAAGGAGGCGAGCTCGAAACCCCTGCCACTCCTGCACGTTGCCTTCGTAAGTCAAATCTAGTTCCTACCCGCTCTGGCATTCGACCAAGAGGTCACGTGCACCTGACGTGCACGAACAAGCCCAACCCCCGAGCACGCGAGCGGCGTTATTTTGTTGACCAGCGTTGTTTTGTGGTCTACTGCCTGCTTCTGTGGGATGGTTTGTAAATGCTGGCTTAGACGCAGTAGAATAGATGAGCACAATGAGTGCGCGAACGCACAGGATCGTTACTTTGGCTTTCACGGCTGTTGTCTGCTCGATGCGCTGACTATGGGGACACGAACGCATGCAAAACGCCGGCACATTAGCTTCGCATCTTGTTGTAATTAACGAGAAAAAAATTGAAAAAAGACGCACACATTCCCTAATTGCATCTCATGATTTATCCAAACTTTTATTCATCTCTTCAAGCAACAAATTACATAAACTACGCATGTCATGTTAAATAATTTTCACCGTATCACATGCCACCGTTGGCAACGTCAGAGCACAGTCATCTACGTAGAAGACCAACGTCCCTGCACTGCTGCGCACGGTCCTCGTCACATGAGCTATCGGCCTAGGCATCCTAAGTCCTTGCAAGTCCAGCTACTGACCTCGTCAACGAGGCTCGCAACAGCCTGGACATTGCAGTCCGCTTTCACAAAATCGTACGCAGACACTTCGTCTGGAACTGCTGCCGGGAAGAAAGACGACAACTCGTGAAACGCGTCGTCTATGCGCTTGTCGACTTCACCGGTTCCCGCAAATTCTGCAGTCTCGAAGCCTGCCTTGTGGAGCAGTTGACCACTGTGTCTGTCTTCACGTCTCGCCAGGAATTGAAAATCGCCGTAGGAGAAAACTTAGCGGAAATTTCCGGCCACTGCTTCGTCATCCACTGCTGAATGTCCTGGCTGCTAACAGCTTTGATTTTGCCAAAAATAGTTTAGCCAATGATGTTCTAGCGCTGCCTAAATCCGTGAAGCCACCCGGTGTTGTTGGCAAAGTTGTTTCACCGAGTGCAGCAGCAAACCATTTGACCTTGGCAATCAGCATCGGGCCATCCACCAAAATGTTCTTCCTGCGCACTTCTAAAAACCAAGCATAGAGTGCTTTTTCTACATTCTCATGGGCAGGAGCGCGCACATGAAAGGCTCCCGAAGTTCGCTGCTCTGCCCCTTTTGCCTTAACATCTGCTTTGTTCTTTAACAAGGTACTCAGACTGCTCCGTGATATCCTGAAGTCGTCCACGATAGTTGAACATTTCTCGCCCGCCTCAACACGCTGAATAGCCTTCAACTTCGTGGCAAAGTCAAGGGTCTTGCGCTTCTTGACACTGGCCATAGCTGCACAAAAAGTCGACAAGTCAAGGTGTCTGCAACAGCTTCGCACAGCACGCACGCAAAAGAGAAATGCTGCACATGCAGTGGTACGTAGGTGACGCACGAACGGAAGCAGCACAGTGCTCACGAGGCGATGGCTATCTGCGAGGGCAACAATAAAAGGCGCCAGCTGTTCAAAACTCGCAAAACAGCAACAAAAAAGTAAAGAAGGCAAAAGGAGCAGGACGTCGGCTCCTTCGTTTCTGCCAACAAGTTCGCAGAGACAGAATGAGAGAGAGAACGAGAAATGAAAAAAGAAAAATCCATTCCGCAAGTTAGAGATTGTGCAGTCTGAGCCCTCTCACCCCTACCTTTTTTTCGAGCGTTTCGGGTTTTGGCAGAGGCGTGGTGCCGCGCGGAGGTCGCTGGGTGCTGGGAGTGCCAAAGCGCACCGTCCAACTCGCACGCACAGCAGCACTGCCACGGATATCGCGGGGCATGGCGAGTGCTGAAGCGCACCTTTCAGCTTGCGAGGCATTCGATATATTTGAAGGCGGGTAAAAACACCATTCAATACAAACGTGTGAATTTTAGTACATTTACAAAGGAATTTCAAGATAGAACTTACGAGTTCAATATAGCCGAAAATTCGATATATGTGGGTTTGATATATCCGTGTTCGACTGTATATGGTAATAAAGTCACATATTATTTCTTAGAAGTGTATTGCTGGGCCCTTCAAAGAAAATTCAGAACGAAAACACAGGAGAATATACACTCACCAATTTGGGGCTTGAAATCAAAGACCGTATGGCTTTCAAACCTTTGCTTCTCTTGGTACATGATTGGCTGGAAAATTTTAAAGAAAAGACTCAGTCACTGTCACTTGAATCAATTTGTGTGGTTGCACTCAACATCACTGTACAACATACAATATAATATCAAATAGAAAGGCCAGTGCAGTTTTCTGGCACACGTACAGGGGTGCTTAATAAGAGTTGCAACAAGGGGGCCATGGTTGAATAGGCCCCATATCATCATTATCATCGTTCACCATCATCATCTTCATCATTCTCGGCCTGTCTTAGTCCACTGCACGATGAAGGCCTCTCTGAATGATCTCACGTTTGCTCTATATTGTGCAAGCAGATTCCATTCTATGCCTGCGAACTTCTTAACTAATCTGCGATGTACAATCACCAAGTGACATCAGGTAAGCAGATATTTAAAAAACGGAGTGCTATAGGCGTTTAAGAAAGATTTGTGGTTATTTTTTGGGGTACAAGTCTGATCGAGATCAAATAGCCAAAAAAACATACAGTGCAGAAATTGATTATAACTGCAGGAAGTGCATAAGATATCTTCACCTGATTTGTTTGCTGAACTTTTTCACCAAGTGATACCGACCTGATAGCTAAGAATACATTGTATTCTTAGCTACCTAATTGAGTTGCAACACGTGATGGAGGAGTACGCTCAAAAGTGTGCTCCCAGATATTCATCTTAAAGTGCTGCTTTAGTGCAATTCCCTGCCATGTACAGTGAAATCTCGGTATGACGAACTTCAGGGGACTGTGGAAATTTGTTCGTTATTTTGAAAGGTCGTTATAGTGAAAGCTCGAAAATTAACCATAAACACTTATTTTTCATCGACCAAAAAGACTTACCATTACAACGGTGGGTCCTCGAACTCGTTTTTCATGAGAAAGAAAACAAAACAAATGCACAAGTAAACACCAAAAAATGTACGTTTACTTTAAAGAAGTCTGTGATTTTTTTTTTTTTACGCGAGCAGCACAAACTTTGCAGCATGAATGCCTCCAGCTCATCCACATTCCTGTGGTGCGATTCGTTTTTTTGGTCACAACGGCCTGCTTTTTTCTTTGCAGTTGCCGAAGAATATCCATTGTCTCGCTTAGCGAAAGATGCGTCCGCTTCTTCGTCCCAAGCAGAGATGAACCGATTTGTAGTATCACCGCAGCGTGAACGCAGACTTGCTTTGCGGACGCGATAAGTAATCACCGAAACGAGATGAACATGACTCAAAAAACAAGGCCTCAAAAAAAAAAAAAAAAAATCCCGAAGTGTCACGGCTGTCATACCCTCTTTCGAAGGAAAAAAATGCTCAAAAAGAAAATTCCTCGCGTTTCTTTTTATGCTCTCTTGCTGTCTCAGGCTTTCCGCGCCCATGCTGCCTGCTCCGCAACTCCCACTCTGCCTCGCTGACCTTGCCCTTGCATGTTGCCCTCGCCTCTGCGCTCGCTTGTAAACCTGAACGTCGGCGTTTAAAAAAAAAGAAAAGAAAGTCACCCTTTCGTTTTTTTTTTTTCCTCCACACCGTCGCGCATCTTCTGAGAAGCAAGGCGTCCGTTCACTTTGTCATCTGCTTGCATAGAGCTCCTGTGGTCGCGTCGGTTTTCAGAACATAAGTTTGTAGTACTGAGGCGTTGTTAATATAATGTGGAACTAAATTAACACTCGTTATTCTGAAAAGTTGGGTATTCTGAAGTATGTAGTAGTGATATAATTTTACATTGAAACTATTAACAGTTGGCAAGGGATTTTTTCGTTAATCTGAAAAGTTCGTTAATGTGGGGTTCGTTTTACCAAGATTTCACTGTACTTACCGGGGCCTTGAGCCCACATGATTCACTCAGTGATCTTGTCTCAGCATGATCTATCTAGACCTTCATGATAACATCCAGCACATATCCCCTTTTAAAGCACTATCTGAATGTTTTTGGCTTGAAATAATTTCAATTTTTTTCCGACACATTACTGATGTGTTTCACACGCAACTAGTTGCAGCCTTGAAGAAGACAAGTCTGGTTATGGATACGTCGGCTCAAGTGACGAATAGTATCAAAAGTTTTTCATCTTTTCAAGCTTCCATAGTCCCCTGCACTTGTTTTTTTTTTTTTATACAACTATGGCAAATATGCTGCCGGTCAGTGAAGTGAAATTAACTGGCTAGAACTAGAATAAAGCCTCAATAGTGAGGCATACTTAGTTCCCTTGCCCCTTGCCTTACAGCACAGGCCAAATGCTCATCCCATTTGATTTAGCAATTCTTTCTTGATGGTTGCTTAACATCAGTTGGATTTTGACCACTGCATCTCAATGAACTCATCAGAAGGCAAACCTTTCCAATTGAATTGCTCCATCATTTGTACAAAACCTAACAGCCTGGTAGAGAGATAACAGTGCTTTGCAATATTTTCAGACTCCGTAAACTCATGAGAAGTGGGTTAATGTTCACGCTTCAATGTGTAGGAATAAAGTAGAAAAAACAGAAAAGAAAACACCTGAGGAAACTGGGAAGGACTGCCAGGTGGCAACAAAGGTGCAGGGGGACTCCAAATCGCCTGGCTGTTGTCCACGGGTAATGAGGGGCTCAAGGGGAACCTCAGCCTGATATAAATGTGCACGCAGGAAAGTAATATCTAGGTCAACAAAAGTCAACACAAAATTTTATCAGTTTGTTTTTTCCTTCAATTTATAGTATTCATGAATAAGCAACGCAACCAAATCATAAAAAATATTTGCAACAATACTGTCACTCCCCTAAAGCTGAGTAATTTCTTGCAAAAAGTTAACTCTGTAGACTATAAATATAAAGCGAAAACTTTAAGTCATATTCCTGATAGAAATATATTTGCTAAGCATAAAACACTTTCATGTCACTCCCCCAAAGCTAAGTAATTTCTTGCAAAAAGTTAACTCTGTAGACTATAAATATAAAGCAAAAACTTTAAGTCATATTCCTGATAGAAATATATTTGCTAAGCATAAAACACTTTCATGTTAAAAAGTATGCCTACTGAGGTTGCGTTTGGGGAAAAAAAAGCACTCACAAAAGGTTAACGCGGTGATGACAACTTGATGAGCAGGCTGTATTTGCTTCTTTTTATACCTCATCATCGTCAGCCTACATTAGTGTTCACTGCGAAATGGCAACTTATCTCAATCATTTTCAATTCACCCCGAACTGCACAAGCTGATACCAGGTTGTGCTTGAATTTTTCTATTTCATCACCCCAGCAAGCTTTTAACCACCCTTGCCTGCGTTTCCAAACTCTTCGTATCTACTTCATTGCCCTCAATCACGACATCTAGCCACAAAGAGAAAATTTTGCAGGTAGTATTTAAATATTTTATTTAGTAGAGGAGAAACCACTTTATACCGTAACAAGTACACTAAAGTCAGCATGGCCACTCACTTGTCAACTGCAAGAAGGTCGTTGCCCCTGAGCGCATGAGGAGATGTGCAAGTGACATCGGAAGGCCTTGGGAGAGAGAAGTCCATGGGCATACGCGCTCCAGTGACCAGTGTAGGGAGCCAGAGAGAGAGGTCCTACAAGAAAGGGCAAGGCAATCGGGCAGTGCACAAACACTTTTCGAAATGAACACAGCTCAACACAAGGCAGCTTCAATGTATCATGAGATAAGTGGGAAAGAGAAAGACTAGAAACATTTTTCCTCTCATATTGCAGGCTAAAGTAGAATAGACAAAACATAGTAATACCGTTTAGTGATTACTTAAACCGATGGTTGTTCATTACATGGCTTCTTTATTAACAGATCATTTGCAATGACACATGAGAAGGCCTATCAGATAATCACCAGTTTACAAATTAAAATAACTAACATTAGTACTGTACTTTCCTGACCCAGAAAATAAGAGAAGTGTAGAAAGGAGTTTTGACTCTAAATAGGACGAATTAGCATCAAAATGCCATACAGATTATGTTACACCCGATATACTGAAGTTGTACACAATACAAAAAGCTTCCTCCTTTAAAGTCATGTACATAGCACCAGTAACTAGAAAAAGCAAAACAAATGGCATAGCAAAATACGTCAGCGATCTAGCTATTGCTTAGTGTTCTCGATAAACCTAAATATCGCAACGGGTATGATCTGATGAAGGAGAAGAGGAGGAATTAGTAAACTGGTAACGCCTACCGATGCCATCATTGCCCGATCATCAACCTCACTCTGTTATTAACATCCTTCAACCTTAACCGTAACAATATATACACCTGTAAACATTTTTAAAAACTGCTTATTTATTGTGCTTTAAAGAATCTATTGTTAGTGGCATGTCTTAATTAGAGAGGAGAATGCCATTTTTCTCCTCATAAAGAGACATGCCTACTGCAGCACCAACACAGAGTGGAGTGCTAACATGACCATGTGCCTTGTTATGTAGCTTCTGTTTATGTTCACCTGTAAAAGGCTTTATTAGGAAAATAAATGTCCAAGGAAGTGCCCACAAAATCTGTGATTGATATAAATAATTAGCTTGTTGCAAAAAGTAGACCACAAAAGTTCTTCAACAGCAATGGTTGCATGACTACATTCAAATGCATCCAAGTAAGAAATGAGAGTGCAGAGAGAAAAAAATGTGAGTAAGCAGGCATACATACGGTTGGTTAACCTGTAGACAGGGAAAGGGACAGAGGAAGCAAAATAAAAAAAGAAAAGATGTCAGGAAATTCAGGGCGAAAGGCTGGCTGCTTACATAATACAGTGAACAGAGCACTGCAGGATCCGACGCATAATACGGGCCTGCTTACACTGCTGGACACTAGATTTGAAGGCTGCCACCACATCATTGCCAGCATTACCCTTCTCAACTGGTTTAGAGCTTTCATGTAATTTTTGGCTTTCATAAACCAAGTGTTCATACTAAACTTAAAAAGCTAGTTCTATGAGGATACCATCTTAAGATACGTAAGTGGAAAAATGTTAAGCATGCCATTCAGTAAGAGAAGACGTGGGAAATGGAAAACATTATTGACAACCTTATCAACAACCAGCAACCTGTTATTGTCAGTCCAAGGAAGGACACATGCTTTGATGACGATGCCAGTGTAAAGGAGAAACACTCTGGGTACCAAAGACGGTTGAGAATTCAGGCACTTCTCACATACTACAATGGTTTCTAAACATGCATGAAAGTTCACAATGTGAATCCAAATTAAACTAGGTAACATTTCTAAAAGGCATTGTTGTTAAACTGACTTAGCATACTGTGGCAGCCACAAAGTGAACAGTTTCAAAGTTTCAAAGTGAACAGCCTCAAACTGAAACATTAGTAACACTCTTCTGTTAAAAAAAAATGGCTTGAAATTTGTAAAATTGCTCTATTGTTGGTAATTTTAAAGTAGACACGCTTCCTCATGCTTAGAACGCAACTCCATGTTTCACAGTCTTTCTGTATTTTTATGTAAAAAATAAACCAGCCACATTAGCAACGCTGAGCATGCACTGACAGCACAGTAAGCCGATGCTGTGGAAGCACTCAGGACGTGAAGCAGCACAGTTGAATACATGTGAAGGGACAAACCGCCATTCCCATTGTCTCCAAGAGGCCCAGTAGCCTCGCTATTGAATAAGCGAACGCTTAAGATGGCGTATGGTAATCAGCTAAAATACCAACCTCAGTTGTAAAACATCTGTCAGAATTAATGGTTCAATGAATGCCAACACTATGCAGAAAACAAAAATTAAAAAATGCAATTTGCTAGACCAGAGGTCGGCAACTTTTGGAGGCGGAGGGCAGAGTTTCATTAGGCCGACATGATGAGGCCCTCATGGCAAATCAGAGGGCAAGGGAGGGGGGTCTTTGAAGGCAAACAAAAAAATTCAGCGAATTTATAATAATGCACAGAAATATGCAATGTAAATCACAGTTTTTTGCATAACTTTACAAAATGCCAGTGTAAGAGAATACAGCCGCGCGAGAGGGAGATGCTCTTCTCGCAGTCTCTTCGTGTTGAGAGCGCGGCATGTAGGAGGGTTCACGAGCCATTTGCGCTTATGCCTGCCGAGATCGCATGCACATAGCAATCACAACGACACCCTTATAATTAAAGTTCATGGCTGCTGCTGGAGCAATCACAGCGTTTACCAAATCAAAACTATAACCATTTTGATGAAATTAAAAAGACAATGTTTTGACCACTTTTACGGGCATGGCACTTGATGGCCTTCGCACCTTGCAGCTAAATTTTGGTGCTGTGGTGCAGTGTGGCACTGATAGACTAGTATGGCACAGGTAAACAAGTTTGAAGCACAATGGCACAAATGATGCAGCTGTTCTACCACTGCATTTAATTATGCACTAATTGAAATTAATATCTAAAAACTGCTCAAAATAACATATTGCAACCTTCTGTTTATTGCCATAAAATATGAAGGGCCTTGGAATAATATAAAGCTGTGTAAAGTTTACACATTCACAGACAGTCCATAATTTCTACAATAAGGGGATATATACAAACAGGTTTGAAAAGCTCACCTTTCCTTTTCCTTTGCGTGCAAGTCTGCGGTGTGACTTTTGAATATCTGCAACAAGGCATGGCCACAAATGACTGATATTAAGTAAAAAACTTATTTAGACAGGTTACAGAACCCAACAGCTTTCAGAGCGGTTGTTCAACACTAAGCCCACTCATGCATATGTCAACATATACAAGTGCGAATTGGGGTGACAACAAAAAGAGCACTCGTCATTTTTTAAGTTATAGATACTGCAAGTTTATACATCTTGACAGCATGGTACATACGTAAGTGGGCAAAGCAGACAAAATAACAGGGCTGAGCTACACTCAATTCACTCATGCACTTGAACAAAATAAAAATTCAAGCAATGTCATTGCAATCATTTTCAAATCTAATGGTCAATCAGTCGTAACAAAGAAAAAGACAAAAAAAAAACGACGAACAGTATTAACCAGAGCAAACATGCTTATTGAAGCAGTTGACAAATGTAGTAAATAGGGTGACATCTAGAGTGGTGTGTGTGTGTGTGCGTGCGTGTGTGTGCGTGTGGGTGGGTGTGCGCCCGCATGCGTGCGTGCGCATTTGTGCCTCGCAGTGTAACCTATTTAATACATAATAAGGTGACCTTTGAATTTTAGACTATATACATGATTTCGATCTGTTATAGAAGGTGTGCAGCTTTCAGATACTGGGTTATTGATTGAAGAGCAGCCTGACATATTTAGATGAACTTAACTTCTTCCAAGTAAACTTCTAGATTTTCAGCAAGATGGTAATTTAAAAGTTGATATTGGTTCACATTAAATTAAAATGCTAGTACACACACGCACACTACAATATGGGCAAAGAAAAAATTATGTGCACACACACAGACACCACACATATGCACACACAAGTGCTACATTCCAATTTGCAATGTCGGTTTCAGCAAATGGGTCCCATATATTTACGGCATATTTTAAAACTGGGTAGACGAGTATTTTGCTCATCTACAAACGTATTAGTGTAGAGGATTTCAATACAGGCTTAGAAAAAAATCTTCAGCCTTAAGCCTGTGCAAATGTTTGAGCACTTTGAATATTTGAATGAATGATACAGCATTTCAATTCACCTATCTGATTATAATTTACATTATTCAAAAATTTTTTGTAAGTATTGGCAATGAACAAATAAACCTATATAAACCGCATGCAGCAGAAATCTGCGCCATCATGAAGCCCATATTCAAGGTTCAATGAACATACTACCCTCACATCGATTCATTTCTTAAGGGGAGACACGGGTATGGGAGGCCGAAAATTTTCCGAAAAACCGATTTTTTTGAAGTATTTTTTTTCATAATCATTAAGGTTTAAGGAAGCTGTTCCTAAAATATTATAGCCCTGTAATGCGTATTTGTCGAGTTGTTGGGTCGCAAAGTCAGTTTGATGACCATTTTCGCTTCCGAAACCACCTTAAAAACGGTCGTATTCAACGCCGCAGCGCGCGAGAACGGCACCAAGTAGCGCGGCCATTTTGGTCTCATTTTAAAGACGCATTTTTATATTATCTGTTCCGAGCAGAAGAATGTTTTTCATCTAGCAACAACGCAGCTATCACACATAAAGAAAAACTGAATACTCGCACATCATTGGTGCGTTTTTGTCACCTATCGGACGCGAAGGGATTCGTCTGCTAGACAGAGGCGTGCAAGCCGACATTTTGCGTAGAGGCCTAACAACGGCTGTGCATTCGGTGCAATGGCAGGCGGTCATCGGAAGTTCCGGAGTGCTCATGCGTTCGGAAAAAGGCGAAAACGGCGTCCAAGAGCCCGCACCTTATCACCAGCGAGACCTTCTGCCGCCGAGAACTCGGTAGAAGTAGGCTGTATCAGCGCTATCACCGCCGCGGCACGTGCTATCACCGCCGCGGCACCCGCGATAGCCGCGTCCCAAGATCACACGAGAGCTGTGCGCGTCGACACTCCCCTGGTTTCCGACGCTGAAAAAGTGGCCATCGAGTGTCGTGCGAGCGATGTTCTGCAAGATCTTTCATCGAAGTCTGCCACAAAACGCAAGCAGTCTTTCTTTCGAGACTCGGATGGAGCCGCAACGCCTGGTACGCCATTCACCGTTGTTAGCTTAGAGTTGGTCAATGAACTTCTTCAGTGTATGAAGTGCGGTGTGTGTGGCGGGCCTGGCAGAATCTCCAAGGAAGACCGCGAATATGGCATAGCCGCGAAACTTGTTCTCACATGTGACAAGTGCCGTAAACTGAGGACCGTATGGAGCTCGCCGAGAGCAGGGGGGACGCAGCGCACGGCCCCTTCGAAATTAACGTGCTCGCGGCTCGCGCGGCAATGAGCACAGGAAACGGGCAAACTGCGCTCAACGATATTTTTTCCGCCCTAAATATTTCACGGAGAGGCCTGCACACCAATACATACCAGGATTATGTGAAATTGAAAGGCTGCCGTGCGCGTTATTGACGACTGCGCGAGCACCGTGAAAACGGTGTATTCCGAACTCAACTATAGAAATCCTGGAAATATCGCCGTTTCCTTTGATGGAACTTGGCTGACCAGGGGCCACTCATCCCATATTTATGTAGGGACCCTGATTGAAATATTCACGGGATATGTGCTCGACTTCGTCGTCCTATCGAACTTTTGTTTGGGCTGCCAGCTAGGGCCGAAGGAGGACAATCCAAGGTATGCCGAGTGGCTAGCTGGTCACACTTGCCAAAAGAATACCTCCAGTAAGCCAGGACAAATGGAGGTGGAAGCAGCACACATTTTATTTGGCCGCTCATTGGAGAGACATGGGCTCCGCTACACAACCATGTTGTGTGATGGAGACAGCCGGGCCTTCAACAGTCTGCAGGAGGCACAGGTATATGGCTTCGTGCCAATAGACAAAGAGGACTGTGTCAACCATGTGCATAAGCGCATGGGCACAGCACTTCGAAACCTCCTGCAAAAACAAAGAGCCGAAGGAAAGCCAAGCCTTGGCGGCAAGGGCAAACTGACAGGCGAGCTGGTCACAAAGCTCACGTCATATTATGGATGGTCTTTACAAAGCAACCAAGGAAGCACTGAGGCCATGAATAATGCTGTCTGGGTAACCTTTTATCACGTAGCATCTACTGATGTAAGCCCTCAGCACTCTCACTGCCCAACTGGTGAAGAGTCATGGTGCAAGTACAACAAGGCTGTTGCCAAGCAGGAGACTCCTCCGAATCATCGCTACAACCTGCCGGAGTATGTGGTTGATGCCTTGCGGCCTATTTACAGGCGCCTCTCTGACAAGAAATTGCTGGAGCGTTGTCAGCAAGGCAAAACACAGAACCCAAATGAGAGCCTGCACTTCGTCATCTGGTCGCTCGTGTCCAAAAACAAACACGCGTCGCTTTTCACCGTTGAAGCTGCTGCGGCCGAAGCTGTCGCAAGGTTCAACGCTGGCAAAGGGAGAGCAGATGCCACCATATTGAAGGAGCTGCACCTGCAGCAGAGTGTTGTGGCTGCTGAAAGATGCTCAGAAAAGGACAGTCGCCGACTAGTGGAATCGGAGAAGAAGCATGAGCATGCTGAAAACTTCAAGCATGCCATGAAAAGAAAGCGCACCAAGAAGAGTGATGATGACTACATTCCTGGTGGCTTCTAACATGGTTAATACACCGATTCACACCTTTTCTTGTTAAATATAAGTGCTCAGCATGTTCCTAAACTTCTTTTCTCGTTTTCTCAAAACAACATTTTTCATCGCACCCTAAGCCATTGCCCACAGTATCTTTTGATGTAGCAGTTGGATTTTGATAATTCTTGCAGCATTTGAAAGCTTATACATTGATTAGTGCAAGAAAACCAAAAAAATGTAATATTTTTATTTACAATAGTGATTTATTTAGCAACAAACTTAAGCAACAGTTTCAGATTTCTAATGAGTATACTTGTTAAGGCCATAACTCTGGTACCAATGAAGCTAAAAATAAAATTATGGTTTTGTTGCACTCCCTGGCCTTCATGGAATGCTGTCATATCAAATTTGTAGCAATATTTTATGAGGAAGATGTCAAAAGGCTGGGCAGAATGCAAGTTTATGTAACAGTCAATATTTAAAGATCTAAAAGTGATAGCAAAAAACTAATTGCATATTTGTTTTCAGCTGTGAAAAATACATATTGTATTAAAATTTCAGCTGGAAATACTGAAAATTAAAAAAAGAATTTCAGACCAGTGTCTCCCTTTAAGTTTATAAGTTTGTTATATCGGTTGATGTGCTCTAATTATAGTAAACTTTAAACTTTTGCTCTGTAATTTTATACACTCCGTCTCCCAGGTCAAACTAAAACTAACTTAAAAATGCTGTGTATAGTGACAAAATCTTAAAGAGGCCCTGCAACACTTTTTCAAGCAGCCATGGAATATACTCACTAAAGGAGCTTGTTGCCTCGCAAACAGAACACTGCAGAAAGTTTTAGAATCCATCCGGTACGAGCAGTTAGAAAGATTTGTCGCACGCTGCAATTGCTTTACCACTTCTCCCGTCCCGACGAAAGTGCTGGAAGCTATGCAGGGAGGGATGGCACAAGGAAAGAAGGTACGCCTCGTGACCTTGCGCACTTTTTCTCTTTCTTTTTTTCCCCCCCTTCGAATGCTAAACCTTCCAGTGCAATCACGTGTGCATGTGCAGACATGTTGCGGCCTCCTGTGGTGGCCTGAGCAACTATAGGGTGTGCCGAGCTCAAGTCAGCCATTGGCATGACAGTTGGGCATACAACACAATAATTGTTTATTATATAGCATCATTTTTAAAGAAACCAGTAAGCAATTTTTTGCTGACTGAGAATTTGTTGTGAATTCCAGGCTGCATGCTGCACTTCAATATTTGCCTCGCATGTTCCCAGTGCCTTGACTACCGATCAGCAGAGTTTTTTATACTATGCTTGACAAGTGTTGCAGAACCCATAAGTGCACTGGTTTATAGTGTTTTGAATTAATGCATGGTGTCTCAAATTCATACACTTGAGTACTTTTGCTAAGGCTATTGGTCGCAACCAACCAGAGTACCATGCTTCATGCCAAAGCCGTGCGGCTTTATATTCAAGCTACTGTTGCTGCCGTAAGTGAAATCACATGACATCACATTCAATGGCACAAAACTGCTCCTGGCTGGCTAATATGAATGGCCCAACAGGCAATGAGAGAAGAGAGATAGCATTTAAGGGAACCACAGGAGCATCACCTGGAAGGCTGGACAGCAACGCACTCTGATAGAAGGAGCTTTGCAGTTTGTACTGTAGTCCTTGGCGCCAAGTCAATACTGCAGGCAGAAATTAAGTGCAATTAAGCATCGGTTGATTCTATACAGTGGACCATAAAAATCGGGACCTTGACCCCTTCCCTCATTTTCAAGCACTAAACAACAGCAATTTTTAGGATCTGTGCAAAAATAAAGGTTTGTATTTAGTTCCCTATAATGGATAATTAGCCATACCAGTGTTCATTATCATGATGTTTAGCAGTGCCACCTTGTGTGCTGTAGGGTCACAAATGTGCCATCCTTACCTTTGTGAGCTGGTAGAGGCAGTGCCTGAACGCTGCTGTATGGAACTGTGCACCTTCAAAGATACAGAAATTTCACCCTTTTCAGTTCTAGCTTTGATATTGAGAACCAATGCACACTAATATAACTTTTGACATGCCTGCGTGACAAAAAATAATGGTGGCAAACATTTATAGCAACTTGCACCTACAGAAAGTAAGGCTAGTTGGCAGGTATTCATAAAAGAAAAAAAACGTGGTGTATGCAGTTCCTATTTATTTATTCTTGTGACTGTGTCCACTAGCTTTAACATCTCTTTGCAATGAATCCTTTAGTAAGTGCAGCCACCAAAATTACACAGATGAATCTAAATATATTTTAATACTTTAGACTGTGGGTAGGCCTGCAGAAAACGCTGTCAAAAAGTGCCTAACTATTCATCCACCCATTTAACAGAAGGAAGCATGAATGACATCAGTCACCAAGGCCCATGCTACCTACGTGCAGCCAAGTGAGTCTCCCTAGTTTTCAACTCCACCACTCAAACTTTGGCTGAATACAGATTTAACCGTTGAGAATGAAAAATATAATGTGCCCCCTAACTCATTTGGCAATACAGCAAAACTTCATTAACTCTACTGTCATTAACTTGGACAGTCTTAGACTGACATTTCTTCTCTGGTGCCAGTAAGGACATGAATTACTACTTAAAATAAAAATTGTGTGTCTCACAAAGTGGTATACACGAACGATGGCATTCATCCTTCCAGTGACCTACTTTTATTGCAGCTTAAGAGGTGTACAGAATTATTATTGCAGATGACTGCAATCCCAGATTAATTTTTATGCCTTGAAACACTTTCAGCTCATCTGTTTGTTTATAGAACCTTTAATAGTCAAACTTTTATATGTGCCATTAATGCTTTAATTAGCATCTCTGCATTTGAAAACTGTGAAACTGAATCATAAATGCTCTAACATAACGCATAATAAATGTTAGCATCATTAGTTACGAGTAATTTTAGTGTCACTTTTAAAACGACTACCTATAATCATAAAAACAAGCACCCCGTCAGAGTGAAGTGCCATAGGATTATGTGCATTGAAACTATGGTGATGTTTAGAATGCATTTTTTTAATCGGATCGCCATATTTGGGAGAGAACAAAACAATGTTAGCATTGCAATATCAGTTAAGGTATGGTAGACAGTTAGGGTATGATGCGATAGGCACATTCTTCTGCTAAAATTTCTGTTTACATTGAAACAAACAGCACACCAGCCTATCTCACACACACTAGAGTGTTGAATGTGCCCCCTCAAAAAAAGAAAAAAAAAAAACGTTGCTTGCTATATGGTACATAAAATGCCACTAGTGTAAGAAGCGAGAAACACCTTGAGAGCAACCTGACAGCCAAGAGAGGGGGAGGGAGAAGATGGCTCCGGTTCGGTGCATTAGCATAAATTGAAGTAAAATGTAGCAAAGGCAGCTGGTGTACCTCCCACCTGCCTACACCAGTGGTTGGGTACCGATACCAGTCGTGGTAATGTGTGCGCTCCACAAGCGCTAATGTTGTGCACTTTGTTTTTGTCCTTCTATGTATTATTTGAGTATGAAACGGTGAGTATGAAACGGTATGAAAAGTCACAGACTTGTGTATCCAACGTTCATCACTAGTAATCACTCAGAAGTGCTCACGTACGCAAGACAATCAAACAAACACAAACATCCCGAGTTTGCAATTTTGGTGTGAGGGTCCTTTAAAAAAATCACCGAAGACGAGTGGACGACCACTTGTTTGCAGCACAAAGCAACAAGCAAAACTTGTTGCCTTGTGCTGCATTATTCAGAAAGAAACTTCTCGCCGAAAAATCCTTCCTGGTCTGAAAATACGATTGGAGCAAGGATCTTTAATGGACACTGCAACAAAATCTTCTAATGGAAAGTAGAACAAGTATGTTTTGATTGATTGATTTGTGGGGTTTAACGTCCCAAAACCACCATATGATTATGAGAGACGCCGTAGTGGAGGGCTCCGGAAATTTCGACCACCTGGGGTTCTTTAACGTGCGCCCAAATCTGAGCACACGGGCCTACAACATTTCCGCCTCCATCGGAAATGCAGCCGCCGCAGCCGGGAATCGAACCCGCGACCTGCGGGTCAGCAGCCGAGTACCTTAGCCACTAGACCACCGCGGCGGGGCAACAAGTACGTTTTAAAAGCATTCTTACTTTAATTTAAATCACTAAGCAGAACTAGTTGCACACTCACATTTCCCCCAATTTTTCAATGAAAACTGTGATGGGCCCTTCATCGGGTTCCATTTTCTGAATGTGAGCTTGAAACGATGCACTGTAGCCTTCCAAATCTCGAGTCAGTCGCACCTATTAAAAAGAATTGCAAAAGTTCAGTTGCTTGTGAAATTTCTGGGCTGAAACCAGTAGTGGCTCCTGAAGTAAAAAAAAATAATAAGCACTACCAAGATCGCCTACACAATGGCATGGCACACACATCACATGCACAGCTGCAATCTCATATGCGGTCTTTGATCTTGGAGGCTATCACTATCAATGGGAAACTCACAATACATACATATGGCTTCGCGTTTTCAGACAAATTAGAAAAAATCGAATAAACATAGCCAGTAAAATTCTAGACGATTCGGATTTATACGATAAGATCCAATTTTAAAAGCGAACCTTCAAAGCTCACAATCGTCAATCGAAAGGAGTGCACATGCATGAGTGGCAGCAACCTCGTAATGTATGCTTGCTTTTATTACAAGTTTTAACGTTTTAATACGAATAAACCTAGGTGTTTTGTATTCAAATATTTGTGCTTGTATGGATGTATGATTGCAGATTCAAACCTTTCAGACGTCTAACATACGCTTAGTGTATTCACATGTTTTTGTGTTCAGATTATCATTTTATTTAAGATCCTGGAGTATTGAGAAAACTAATAGGTCCTGTATCTTTTATTAGGAATACGAGTGAGGCTAGGAGAAAGAGCTGTGGAGCAGTTTGACGAGCTCCTTCACCTCAAAAAAGTACACTTGAGGGAGTTGAAAACAGTGCGCATTAACAGCCTCACTAACAGGATAAATGAACAGGAAGTGAGAAAGAATAAAAAGATAGAAAAACTAAATTATCAGCGATAATACAACACATTTTTATTGAAATTAAAATGAATAAGACATTGCAACAACTTGTAAGGCAATATTAAACACCGAATTTAGGAGTATTGGAGCTTTACAAGAAGTCCTATAAGTGCCACATTTCATCCAAAAATAAACTCTAAAAAAAACACCCTACAAATTAAAAAAAGAAAAGCTCTGAAAACACAAAACCCTACACTTAAAACAAACAGGCAATATTTTTCTATGGTCATACACTCTGCATCATAAAGGGCACTTCATTCCTGTAAGGCACCATCTGCTGCACGGGGCAAGGGCCCTGCAGCACTTTTTAAGCATGGTCATAAAACGCTGCCGATTGTTAGTAGAGGCTCCCAAGAACACATGAGCCAAATGTTATAGTGCAGCACGCGGCCTGGAATTCACAATAAATGATTAAAGTCAGCTAAAATTGCTTTCTCTTCCCTCGACAAATGATGAAAGACGCTCAAAAATCACTCGTAGAATGCCCGTCTATCAGCCATTAGCTGATTTGAACATGGCGCGCTCAATCGTTCCAGAGATCGCCGCAAAAGGCCGTTACTTGCCCACGCGTGCGCGCGTGATCGCACTGAAAAAGCCGCGTATTCAAAGAAAAAAAAAAGTGCTCAAGGCCACGAGGCGCGTGTGACGTTCTTTGTTTGGCCCTCCCATCCCTCCCTGCTTAGCTTCCAGCGCTTTCGTCAGAGCGAGAGAAGGGAGAATGCAATTGCAACATGTGACAAAGCTCCGTAACTCCACTTGCACTGGACCGATTCTTAACATTTTTGCGGCATCGAATTCGTTAGGCAATAAGCTCTTTCAGTGAATTCATTCTATGGTTACTCAAAAATGTGTTTCAGGACCCCTTTAAGCAAACAGAGGTGGGGCATACAGAATTTAATTTTATTTCTTGCAAAATATAAGTAACAATTTAATAGTGCTGAGAAATAAGTCACAAGGCTAAGCTTAAATTCTCATGTAACTCGCAGCTGGCAGCAGGTGCACATCAAAGTGCTGCACACGCGTTCTGATTACAAGACCAGCGTGTGCAGAAAGTATACCTTAGAAACACCAACGTAACACATCAGCCAAATATGAAGATGGCATGTGGTACTTTGAGTGCTCTAAGTCTATAGAGGAAAACGAGGAAATCATTAGTGATGGAAGCAGACGATTCCAAACTTGACGCATTCCAAGCTTGACGCATTGCATGAGATGACTGCCCGACCTTAGTCCTTTCTGTAGCACCGACATGCTGAGTGTTGTATGAGAGGAAAAAAAATTTAATTGTTTTGTGTACTACAGCCAGCCTGTCCTTACAAAGAGAGGTACTTTGCAGAAACTTTCAAAATTGAATCCCATTCTTCAACTCAAAGAAATGCAATGACAGCTGCTGCACAACTCACCAAACACTTAACCCCAGGTTCCAAGTCTGGGACCACAAGTTGTTCATTGCGAATTCTCTCTAAAAATTGGGGAAAAGAAAAGCCCAAAACAGAATCTCTGAATAACAACACGGCATCAAAAGCGTCACTTTCTCTGAATAACAACACGGCATCAAAAGCAAGTGACACATTCAACTTTGTTCTTTTCTCTTCCATTACAATTCAATCACAATTCCTGTACAAATATGGCACATCACAACAGGCACTCAAAGACTGGTTTCACTTATACTCTGTTTCACCACTTTGGTTCAGGACTACCAAAGCTACGAGGTGTAAGAAAGCCACACGCTTACGCAGCGAAACGTAGTCTTGCATGCAAGTGCCTTGAAATTTACAGAGTTGGCTAGAATTGGGGTTTTTTTGGCATTTTACGACAAGTCGATACATGATCATTTTATTTTTTACAGCTAAAGCTGTTATGAGATCACAACTCGGGTCATGCACAGTTGTATGCCGCCACTGGGTGTCCACAACCACATCATGCGAAATTAGAAAAAACAAGCTAGCACCAATGACACAGTGGGGCTCAAACCCGGGTCTGCTGGGTGCCAGCCCAGTATTCTACCACTGAGCCACACTGGTGCTTGGGACTTGTTGGCAAACTTGCCTCAGGCAGGCTTGATGTCGGGAAAGCAATCGCATCAATACGAATTATAAAGCGTTTTAAAACAGCGAAAGACCAACCAATCGTCGCACAAAGCAAATAGAGTAAAGAGTGGGTTGTCCAATGCTCCAACCCATTATAAAAGCTTGTTCTTGTTCCCCTATTAACTGTGGCACATATCCACTTCAGCCATGATTCCTCATCGTCGTCAACCACTGCATGAAAAATTCGCACTAAATTCCTTGCAAGTGTTCAGCGGATACCACGCTTCTAAGAAAAATGATGAAAACTAGCGAATGCCGACCTACTACCTAAAGAATTTTATTATTAATGCCCTAGTGGGTATCAAGCAAGTGTGCTTGCAGTAGTTACCCAATGAGTGTTCTGAAAGGCTCTGAAAAGCCACTCTTCTAGCTTTCGCTGTGACTGTGCTGTACCTTCCATGCAGGCCTGACGTTTTTTTAGCATTTATATTTCAATTATTTCTTACGCATTTAATTATTTGTGTGGGTTACCACCGATAACTGTGTTTACAAATCAACATGGCAGCACCCATGCAGATGTGATTGCCCGCTTCGATCCAGAGTTGCTCTTGCTACACGCCCACTGCGCTAACAGTAGTGAACAAATGGAGAAATCAGCCATCAATTTGTTTCATCTCACTCTGGGACTAAAGCGCCAGGTACGATATTAACAAGATCTGCTGCTTGCTTAGCCGCACCTGCTAAGCCTAACGCACCGAGGCAACATTCGGACTGCGTCGTCAGACCAAGAACGCTGCATCTCCAAATATCGGACATGCAACCTCGCACAGCATTCCGTGCGTGTTGGATCCTCTATCGGTGGAAACAAAAAGAGAGAAAAGGAGCGTTGCAGTGGGGGATGCGAAAGAACGCGTCGACGGAGAATAATACATATGAGAGCTATGAACAGCGTCGGAGAGAAACAGCCACAAAGTGAAGTTATCCGCCGGCACGAGATTCTGCCGATCTTCATCAGAGCAACAAATTCAAGCTTGTTCAAGTTGCCAGTATAGTTGCTTCTTTAGTAGCTTTACTGCATTTTTAAGTAAATAAACTAGCAATAATAACCACAACTCGTTGAGCAGCCGCCATGAATACAGTGAGCAGACGACATGGCACGAATGAATACAAGTGGATGGGCTAAGCGCCTTTCCTATTGGCTGAGGGGCCTATATCCTCCACAGTGCTAAAAGGGACTTCTGAATCAAAGTATAATTTGAAGTAGGGCAAGAAAATTTAGTATGCTTCATCATTTTCAGTGGTAAATTTAAAACTGAAGGAAACAAGGGCCCAGATACACGGTGGTGAAAACTCTTTCTTGCACCAGAAGTGTGCTCAATATTGCGACCAGAACTCCTGCAGGCCCTGCATGACGATCCAACGGCAGGGCACCTCAGTGTTTCTCGCACGCTCGCGAGGATACAAGAAAGGTACTACTGGCCGCGTCTTACCACCGACGTCACTCGTTATGTGAGGACATGCCGGGACTGTCAGCGACGCAAGGCACCGCCGACAAGGCCAGCGGGACTTCTGCAGCCAATTGAACCACCTTGCAGACCTTTCCAGCAGATTGGTATGGACCTACTGGGGCCGTTCCCGACGTCGGCTTTCGGAAACAAGTGGATCGTGGTAGCTACCGACTACCTCACCCGCTATGCCGAGACAAAAGCCCTTCCCAAAGGCAGTGCATCTGAGGTAGCTAAGTTCTTCGTCGAAAATATCGTCCTACGTCACGGCGCCCCGGAGGTCCTTATCACCGACAGAGGAACGGCATTTACTGCCGACTTAACTCAAGCGATCTTGGCATACAGCCAGACAAACCACTGCCGGACGACAGCGTACCACCCACAGACCAACGGCCTCACCGAGCGGCTTAACAAGACGATCGCCGACATGCTGGCAATATACGTCGATGTCGAACACAGGACGTGGGACGCCATTCTTCCGTACGTGACCTTCGCATACAACACGACGGTGCAGGAGACGACGCAGATATCTCCATACAAATTGGTCTACGGAAGGAGCCCGGCAACGACGCTCGATGCCATGTTACCCAACGTCACTGACGAAGAAAATCTTGGTGTGAGTGAGTACTTTCAACGCGCCGAAGAAGCCCGACAACTCGCGCGTCTCCGTATCAAGAATCAACAGACGACCGACAGCCGCCGTTATAATCTTCGACGACGCTTCGTGGAATACCAGCCCAGTGAACGTGTTTGGGTGTGGACGCCGATACGCCGACGTGGACTAAGTGAAAAGCTTCTGCGACGGTACTTCGGACCGTACAGGGTGGTTCGACGTCTCGGCTCACTTGATTACGAGGTTGTCTCCGACGGCATCACGAACTCTCAACGACGCCGATCGCGACCTGAAGTCGTCCATGTCGCGCGCCTCAAGCGGTTTCATGCGCGTTGACAAACTGAAACAGTGTTTTTTGTATTATTATTGTATCGTAATTTATTCACTGTACTTTCTTGCATTATTGTTGTACCTTCATCTTTAGTTAAAGCATCGGGACGATGCCTTTTTCAGAGGGGGGCAATGCCACGTTCCATTTCTCAAGTTTTGTGATCGCCCCAAAACACTACACAATTCTCAGCGCAAAATGCGCGTGCAGTTTTCGAGAACCTTCCGAACTTTAGTAGGTCATTTCGATAAGATCACGCCCACTCTGCGAACTGTACAGATTATTCTGGAACCCACGCCACCGCCAGCGATAACGCTAGAACATTCGATGACGAGAGTATAAATGCCGACGCACTTCGCCGCTTGTCAGTAGTTGATCGACGGCCGACGCTCCGTTCACTGCTATCTGTGCAAGACTGCTACTGTAATCGGACTTTCCGTTTGCCGGGCACAGGTTCGCCCAAATAAACAGTTAAATCCCAACATAATGTCTCCTGTCTTCGGCCACGTCACGACCCCGTGACAATATTTTAGCGATGGATTAAGTTAGTTCCCCAAAAACATTGCTGATGTATCACAATGACAAAAAAAAATTACAACGCAGAAAAATTAATCAATTTTATGTGTACATGTAGTTATCATGAACAACATTATCATAATGTACACACAGCACATTATTATTTTTAAAAAATCATTTAAATACCCGCCAAAAATCATATCACTGGTGTAAACACACGAGGGGAGGGACAAAGTCACATTAGTCACACCAACTACACAGGACAAAAAAAGAGAGAAAAAGAAACACAGCTAGACTGCCACACATTCACTGCACAGTCTTGAAAATAAAAACAAGATTGGGTGGTTAGGAGAATAAATAGCTGGAAGGCGGGCAGTTTATCCATTTGACTTACTACTCATGTTCATGACAAGGAGACACAACAGTGGGTGATTGAAGGAAGAAAACGAGGATAAAGCAAATTCTATGTTATTACACATACTTTAACCAACCTTGCGGCAAAAAAGTGTGTTAAAAGTGTAAGAGGCACAAATATTGAAGCCAGTCTACGATCACACAGGACTATGCAAATGTTAAAGGGACACTGAAGTCAAACAACAATTTACGTCAGAGTGAAAGCTCAATGTATGACACCTAAAACGACAACATTATCAAAACAGTGCTATACTTACCGAGAAATTAAAGTAAGTGCACAGGAACACAAGCGCCGCAATAGGACATTTTCGAAATGATCCCAATGACATCAGACGGACCACCTACAGTTAAGCTCTCGTAATCCATCTAACTGCACTAAATAAAGAACGTTCCGTGCATTAAAGGAGCACTGACATCAAATTTCAAGATCGAGATGTGCCCATCATCCGATCACTTGGTATGCATAGGTCTTCTTGGCCAAATTTGAACGGCATCCGTCGCATGGAAGTTATTTTAATTCGATGCCAAACAGCATAAAAAAGCTAAGGAGAAAAAATGAAAAATAAACTGCCCTGCGACATTGACACTAGTGCTACGTGTTCGGTGTGATACATTCCACAAATACCATCCTGAGTGACGATGCCCTAGTAGCGATGATGTGTATGATCCGAGTGTTCTTATCGTGGCACCGCCTGGCGCCGAAGTGCAGAAATGCACTTGCTCGTCCACGGCCGGGTTAGCGCGCGCAGGTGCAGTCTAGCCTGACCGTGGATCGTTGCGTCTGATCTTCATTGCACCGGTTCGAATGATTTCGTGAAATTACCAAGATAAAAACCACCTTTAAAAAAATGGCGAAAGAAAGGAGCATGATTAAACGTGTGCTTGTCGGTCAGCGTGTCGAGGAATCGTTGTGAGTAGCAGGTGAGTTGCAGTCGTCTAGTTCGAAGCACGGAAAAAGCGCAATGAGGGTGTATTTTCATATCACGTATGTGTTACACATCAACACGACCACAAGCTGTCAAAAGTGGAAGAGCGAGTAGTCAGATATCATCGCTAAGAAGTAACACGCAAGTATCGTTGAATTTTAGTTCACCTGTAGACTTTGCGTCCACGTAACCGCTAGAGGCTGGATAGGAGGGACCATCTGGAGACGCAAAAAAGTACCTGACAGGCATGAAATTTATTCTATTTCTCCGCTGATGCTCATTCGCGATAGCTACATTGCATTGACCCTTCTGTGTATACCTGAATGCTTTGCATGCCAAAACACACCGAAATAGCTGAGACACTTGAGCAAACATGGCTGAATCGTGCATCCTCGGGCACCTTGGCAGTGCTGCTTGGAACAGCGTCCATTTCGGAATGACTGTCCCACAAAAAGTCGATCGAAGCAAAAATAATTCATGTCGTCGCGAATCACGGGGATTCCAAGCCCTAGATTATTGTATTGAACCCGAGTCGTCACTCTGTACGGCGACGACAGCAATGCAGGTGACTAGGCATGACTGAGTGTGTCCACCTAGCAGACAAAATGTTTGTGGAGCAGCTGAGCCTGACGTCACTCCTTTCTGTTGAGAAGTGGTCAGCTGTGGCGTGATCTGGAGGTGACCACAAGGTATCGCCACTGCTGGTGCTCCCAGCGCTAAAAATGGCGGGATTGCCAGCCGTTTTTGAATAGTGCTAGATCCCAGTATTATAAACCAACAAAAGAGATAGTTATTCATCTCTCAGTTGCGTTTTAGGTCGTGAATCGCTGCTACGGGGTCTATAGCTACTCGCTGACGCAATAATCCTGGCATGAGTAAATTTGATGTCAGTGCTCCTTTAAGAGATGCAATAAAATGCTGCTTGTTCGTTTCTGTTTGATTCATGGAAAAAAGAATCGCCGGCAATTACTATGGGGAATGGCGCAAGTGATTCAAACATTCAATTTCCGCATAGTTACACGGGACAGGTGGTGTCATCTAGCGGGGCGCAGTTGAAACAAAAACGTTTGCGGTCTCGAAGCCAATGGCGAGAAATTGATCAATGGCCGTTGTTGCTGCTGTGGCTCCCGCTGCTTTCAGTCTGCTGCTACTAGCGCAGTAAAGCCGGGAAACGTTGTGTATGGTAACAGTGACATAAGACGGACCGGTCAATCCGCTTCTTGAGGCCCCTAATTTGAAGTGCACTAACTTGATGCGGAACACTAAAACGTGATTTTATTTCAAAATAGGCTTTTCCTTGGCACAAAAGTAACACTACGAGGTCTCTAGACCACCATTTCAACAATCAATGTCGACTTAATAATTGACTTTAGTGTTTCTTTAAGGTACTGGATTCTACAGCCCTCTTTCTGTTTTCTTTTTCTACAGTTACTTATTTTGACGGATCAACATAGGCTTGAAAGCACCCAATACTTTGTACTCATTTGATTTTCTAAACGATTAGGCTGACTATGTTATCAATAGAGCAAAAACACAAATTACAAGTGCTATATATCAATTCATTTAAACTGCTATCATGCCAGCTTGATGAGCCTAGATGTCTCAGGTGTATTCACAGAATTGCTGCTTCAAGAGAGAAATTTAACGACCTAATTATCTAGCTTTCATTCAGGATAACACAAACTACTTCTGAATGCAGAAATGAGGTCCAAGAAAGCTTGCAAGAAGACCTAACACAGTAGATGCTCAGTAAATGGAACTCCTGTTCAATTTGTTAAACTTAATATATTTCCCTGGTCCCTTCAGGTTTTATTTAATGAGGGTCTACTGTAAAAGGAATTGTTAGGGTATGACATTCCAAAACCATAACACAATTAAGAGAGGCCTTCGTGGAGGGCTGCTTTGAGTAAAATAAGTTTAGAATATCAATAGATAAACTTAACAAAAGAAAACTTTTAAAAACGTACATTATTGATAATGACACAAACACTGCCAGGACCGATTCACAAAAGAACAAATAAGAATTTGGAGAGTCTTTTATATGACCTTTGATCTAAGGCATAACATGCCTCAATAGGCTGATAGCATAACAAGCCACAATGTGATGATGAGTTTGTACGTGCTGAACTCTACAGGGAGTTTGAGAGACCCTGCAGTGGAGTGTTATGCCTCAACTATTCTGTAAAGTGAACTTCTTGCACGTCATCCTGATTGCAGCAAGATCAAAAGATTACGCTGAGCAGTAGGAAGATATAACCACACGAGTTTCACGTGTCTTGGCATTGTTGATGCAACACAAGAGAAAACACACCCTCTTGTGTCTGATCAACATTGAGTAATCAAGCATCCAATATGCTCTACCAACATCAACATATTAGGGTCTTCCTCTCTAATAAGTTTAGAGCCAAACCTCCAACCAACATAACAGACCTTTTTCTGCTTCATTCCAGATGTCATATTCGACGTTTCTATAGATTGTTGGGTCCAAAGCCTTGGCAACTTTGAATGGGAATGGTGGTATTCGGTTTGCCAATGCAGTCACCACGTCTGAAGCAGTGGCCTGCAACAAATGGTGCAATTTCAACAAACAATGCATTGAAGCATTTGAAATATTTTAGCTCACCTGTTCTTCTTCAGAAAGAGCGTTGGTCTCTGTGCCAAACTTGACACTACAAAGAGCAAGAAAGAACAATTTAAACAGGCATACAATATGCATATCCTTGCTCATACGTTCATAGAGCGATATTTTAATAATACTGTCCCACTTCAGCGATGCACGCAGATACATACCACCTTTTATGGACATGTAAAGGGTTGCAGCTAGAACACTCCGGTCACCTCCTTCAAGCCGGCCTTCGCTACAGCGACACAGACAGTTACAACCGCTGGATAGATGAAAACAGATTCTACAAGACTTCATACACAACACCGGTTAACAGCACACATTTAACAAAAATGATACGCCTTGAAGGCAAATCTTTGTCGTAATAAAAAAAAAAAGGATATTTTAATGCTATACAAATGGTAAAACATACCTATGACTAGATTGAGTGTTTGGCTCAGTGTTTTAAAATTACTTGCTACTGCTATCAAGAATAGAGCTTCAGTAATAATATTTTTTAACAATGTGCTAGCTAGCTTCTAATATGTTGCGCAATGGAATAGGGTCGGGATCAGACGGTGGTTACAAAATACTCTTTCAGATGAACGCACCTCGGCCACATTTATTGCATTGTCCCATGGAACTAACAAAACCTGCCCTGTCGCAATGACTGTGCCAGCATTTCTATAAGTGTCGGCCTACACAGGATACCACACAGATAAGGCCCACAGATGGACATTGAAAAAAGGCATGCATGTATGCACGCTCTAAGCTGCTAGTCTTGTTTAGAAACTCCTTTGAACTCTCTTCTCATGATTGAGCATGAAGACTTGAACTTTAAATTTGCACATAATACATCGTTTATTGCACGTGAATATTTGCAGATAAACTTTCCCTGACTTCCTCAGTAAACAAACAAACTTTATAATATTAAGGTTTCGGCTGCTTAGCTTTTCCAGTTCTATAGCCTGGAAAGTACATACAGTAGAGAAGTATGATGTGTCTACAATACTAATTGTCTGTTCCACACGTGTGTGGTGCTTCAGTTGCATGAGCAGCTAGAACAATAGAACCAAACACTACCTTTCTGGGGCAAAAATAATTGAAGACTCATTATTTTAATTTTTATTTCCAAGTTGAGAAACTATGCTCTTGTAGTACTACGGTTTAGTAATCCATAAAACATGACAAAGATGTTTTGCGTTTTACCTTATCTCCAATGCAGCTAAAGTGTTAAATACAGTGGTCACTGAACTATAGGCTTCACAGCATTAAAGGGGCCCTAAAACACTTTTTCAAGTAACCATGGAATGAATTCTCTAGAAGAGCTTATTGCCTCCCGAATTTAACGCTGTAAAATTTTAAGAATCAGTCCAGTGCGAGTGGAGTTACAAAAATTTGTCGCATGCTGCAATTGCATTTTCTCTTCTCTCGTCCCGACATAAGCACTGGAAGCTAAGCAGGGAGGAATGGCAGAGCCACAGAAAAATGCCACGCGTGCCTGGCGACCTTGAGCACTTTTTTTCTTTTTTTTTTCTTCGAATGCGCAACTTTTTCAGTGTGATCGCACGCGCACGTGTGGACCAGTAGCGACCTCCTGCGCCGATTTATGTAACGACTGAGCGTGCCATGTTCGAATCAGCCAAGGGCTGATAAATGGGTCGTTGACGTGTTACTTTGGGGCATACAACGTGATTTGTTTAGAGACAAGAAAGCAATTTTTAGCTGACTGATAATTTATCGTGAATTCCAGGCTGCGTGCTGTGCTTTAATATTTGGCTCCCCTTTTGTCGGGAGCCTCTACTACCGATCGGCAGCGTTTTCTGACCATGCTCAAAAAGTGTTGCAAGGCCCCTTTAAGAGATAATGAGCTGAAGTAATGTTTAGGCTTTGGAAAAAAAAACACAGAAAAGATAAGAAGGCAAGACTTGGAACCTGCACATGAATTGCTGCCTAATCAAGCCATAAATAATTACAGTAAATAGAATAAAACAACAGTGAACTTTATTATCTACTAGTCTGTGCAGTCTGTATACTTGTAGTGTTACAACAAAACAAGAAATTAAAATAGATGTCACAAAATAAATAAAATTCCCTTTAAAAATATTGGTGTACAGAACTCGCAGATTAAAAGAGGACAATTCGGGGGTAAGTAAAACATACAATCATTTCCACAGTTGCCAGTTGGGGGTCATACAGGTGCAATTCAGAGAACGTGTAGATCGAAGTCACGTGGTTGTTTCAACTAGTTGCGCATAACAGTTGTTATAATAAATTTGATGTCACGTTTGAATTTGTAAGTACTGTAAATGTATACGAAACTTGGCTTTTAAGAAAGCAAAAAAGATTCGTCAATGAATACCCCCTTCAGGCGCAGCGTTTACAAATGTGGGTGCAACCTACTTTTGCCACTTTCTTGAACCAGTGAGAAAAGAAGGGCAAGATATATTGAGCATAAGACGAATCGAACCTTCTACATAGTCAACGCGTTTTGATTTAACCCCAATGTGCTGAGTAAATCTGCAGCTGATTATTTTAGTGAAAGCACTTCGATGTTCAATGGGCCGCTTGACGTGCCGCGTTCCAGGACCAACTTTATAAGTATTATTTTCCTTTGCTCAAAATGAATTAAAACAGCCAAAAACAAACTGCACATGCAATTTGGGCCATAGATTTTAAATTTTATGTGTAAAAATCGAACATTACAAACTACAGAAGAATTAAATATTTAAACATATGCAAATCTAGAATAATTAGCAAAGCTGACCAAAAACAACCTATTTCTTAAATTTCTTTTTTTTAATGAATTTTCGAGCATCTTAGAATGTTGTGCAAAATTTAGACATTTATAGAGAGTTAATCATAATTCGTGCCTGAAGGGGTATATCAAACTAAATTCACCTGAAAAATAATAATAACAAATTGAAAAATACTTTTCATGGTACTTGGTAGAAATTCAGTGTGGCAACTCAAAAATCTTGCACCCAAACAAAGCGACACATAATACATGTGCAAGCAGCAGATGCCAACCTGATCAGAGTTGTTTGTGGTTCTGAAAAATTCCAACTCCTGCAGCCTATAACATAGCATGACGCTGTGTCATGGGAGGGAAGGTGAAGCGCTGTGAAAGATCCGAGAGAAGAATGAAGAGGCTGTCTTCCAGGCACCCGCATCACAGTGCTGGGCTCGTGTGTCGAGCCCCATCAGAAGAACCAGTAGGTGACAAGTGATATTGCGTCTCGAACCCAATACCTCCTGCGTCACAAGCCAGCACACTAGTACTTCACCACTGCCACGGTCAGAGTTTGTCTTCCACCAGGCTGTCATGCCAGGAGCTAAGAAGCCACAAGATGCCAGCCCTGAAAATTCTTTGCTAGGCTTCAACAAAATTTCATCCGACATACGGCTGTGTTACTGTGCAATGCAACATTTTTCTTACCGTAATTAATTACTTGTACTTCGTTAGGCAAATATAAAGTAACAGACAATAATGGGTAGAACAAAGTATAATGAGGTGTAAGTGTAATAGGCCTCTATGCAACAGGCTTGGCTGTCTCAGAGGCCTGACATTAGAAAAAGAATCTTGAAAAAGAACAAAAATCACACTTTTGCCTAAAGTTTTTACCACATGAGGGCACTATTCAGAAAGAATAAAATTTATAGCCCATTACCTTTCTTTCCATTGCTCAAATGTCATGTTCTTCTTATGCTTGAAGTAAGTCTTGTCATACAGCATTTTTCGGACTGCCAAGTCAACATCGTCACCAAACTCAAAAACTGTCTTGTATAGAGTTTCATACACAATGGCTGTGGTAAACAGTATGAAAACACATATTAGTGCAGCCTCGTGCCTGTTGCCACTAAAATGCAACAATTACAACCAATAAAAAGGCAATATGAATTTGGTTTGAAAGCTCTTATAACTTACACTGGCACATTGCTGCAGCGCTGAGCCTTTGCCTTGGGTAGATTGCATCGTAGTGATTACTGCGTATGTAGCACAGCATCACCTACAAAAGAAAAGAAAGGTGGACTGTAGTATTTGCATGGCAAACGTAAAAGTGTATGAGATCGATCATACCATATCCTTAAAATGATACTGTGTTGCATAGTAGGGACTCCTGCCCGGGGCTTCAAAGATCAGAAAGTCTTTCCTGTAGGTTCAAGTAAAAAAAGTCAAATACTTTACGAACATTACAGAAACACAAATAAAAAGACACACTAACTGCCGTTGAATCTGAAGAAATAATCATAACACTGTGAAGAAAATCCCGTGATGGAAAGGCTACATGTAATGCTGAAGGCTTCGTACATAGTGCACACACCAGAAAAAAATCAACAGAGCAAAACAATACCTCTTTCTATTTTATCCTGTACCATGTACACTAGCACCCAAGGCTTCTCTTCCATCTATCTGCTCCTTTGTCTCTGTAATGTGGCACTATGCTCAGACAGTTCTACACAAGCATCTAATTGATCCTTGGAAACATGGTCAAAGCGCCAGAACCCCAATGTGAAAGCAAGTAGCTGTACACTACAAATAAAAAGATATTAAAGGGCCCCCAAACCACCCAGACGTTCAAGTTTAGTTGTGGCATTGCAGTTGTACATGAGTGTAGAGTGAACCCTAGCAGAATCACACACATTAGCTCATTTCACTCTTTCCCTCCCCACGCTGAGTTTGTCAGCTCGTCTGTCCATCTCTCTGAGGCCCTTCCTCAGCGTCCGAGGGGAAAACGCATGGAGCACACACAACTGCTAGCATAGAGCCGGTTCTTGTTCGCCCACTGGTAGCGTCTGTTGCTGGCGACATCCCCCAATGCGATAAGTGAAATCGTGAAGACTGTTGCCTATGGTGGAAAGGCGCAGAGAGAAGGACACAAGTATCTGTGAGCTGTTTAGGGGCCCTTTAACAGTTGCTCATCCTAAAGTAGATTATGCCTAAGGCTAGAAGGAAAACTGTAAGGAACTATTATTTTCTATCTTACTTGTAAAGGTCTGCCATTGCATGCATCTCCAAATGTCCTCCCCAGACCTGTCAGAAAAAAATTCCACACTCATTTTTGAACCATACGTGTAAAAATATATGTAGTGCCATTATGCAGTACTTGCCTTGATATTTTCCATGTTCGATGTATACTGCTGAAAGTCCCCTTCAATGTACTAGAGAATAACAACAGAGAAGCAGTGTGTGAAGGCACACAGCTGGCAAAGCAAGCTCGACACGGTGCTGAACATTCTTTGAACATTACTGGAAGATATTCCAAAATGAAGGTTTCGGACTCCCAACTACAGTTGAAAAGCCATAAATAGTCAAAGAGAAGTTATACAGTTGAGCCCACAATTATTTTAGAGGACTGACTTGTTATTTATTTTATTTAGAAATACTGCAGGCCACTGCTTTTACCCAAGCAGGTGGGGCATTACAAGAGAAAAACAAACAATATATATATATATATGCAAAAAAAATTAATATAAAAAATGAAAATGCAGCAGTGTAATAAAGAAACAAAAATTGTGCAGTCTAAACACAAAGCTTGGACTAACTTAACAAGGCAAAACTTTCATGCTATGTTTAGGTGTATATTTTTCTATGTGACAGTCGAGATCATTCTAATGGTAGTATGCAACACTCACTGGAGATGCAAACTCGTGCTCTTGATTAAAATACTTAAATAGCAAAAGGTCTATGTGCAGCTTTGATGTGACAAGCTGTGTTGATAAATAAAGAAATGTCGTCTTTTTTGAGGTTTGCAAATGTGCATAATTTATGTGAGTAGATACATTTTGCATGAACTTATCAATGACACTAAAGGCTGCATCTTTGAGGAGATGGAAGCAGTAACTATGGCAAAAATGAACAATATCATTCTGGACACTCCTCATGTTCCTGCAAATAAAAGGGCATGAGAATGATGGCATAATCTTCATGACGAACCTCTTTATGAAGTAATAAGATTTAATTTATATGACATGCAACCTAGGCACAGGCAAACAACTGCACCCTCACTGACATGACAGCAAACCTTTTTGTGGGTATTTCAAGAGGCAAAAAGAAAGGAAGGAAAATAACAATTTTTTTCCCGCGGAACGCGACATATTAACTGAGTGCTATAGGCATCCTTACCAGAGCTAGGAATCTAAGAGTGATATTGTGAAGCTTGACGTTAGAGGTCACCAATGATGACTGGAAATGGTTTACACTCGTAAGACCAAACTCCTTGGTACCACCCCTCCTAGCGCACTATGCAACACCTTTCTAGTCACCCACAACCACTCATCCCTTCTAAACATGGAGCACTTTTGGAATGTTTCTAGCCCTGCAAAAAGAGGGGAGGGGTGGGGGCCTTTGACAATTTTTTTAGCCCTACTAGGTGAAACAGAGATCTACATGACTTGGACAGGATAGTTAGCAAAGGAATTTCTTTCAGGAAAGACAAAGCAGCACCTTGTGGGACAGGATTCTCACCTGGGCATATACCGCCTTGTTTTCACGTATGTGTTGCACACACGCTTTTCGCACATCTTCATGTCGTGATTGCGTGCTGTACACCTAGGCCACCAGAAAGATAAAAACTATGCTGTTAAATACTTCGTTAGAGAAGCACGCTTGCAGGTGGGAGATAGGTTTCCCAATGTCACTGTTCAAACTGTGAATTCATTTTATACTCTTGAACTTCCATTCTTTTCTCCACAGCAAAGTAGTTGTGCTGTATGTTTAGAACATTATGTGTTCCCCCCCCCCCCCCCCATTAATCAAGTTTAGCACAGACCCAAATGACTTTTTGAATATGCTTCAGTACTTTTGGTGTTCCAGCCAACACACTCAAATGCCGGTCATTTGTCATCTGCTTATAGAAAGCCACTGTACAAATGTCCTGGAAAAATTCTGCCCTTATTGCAGCCTGAAATTGAACTGTCTCATACGTATGAAACCACTCACAAATTTTCCTCTTTAAAGGTAAAGTACCAATGTACATATCTCATTCTAGACATATGATATCCATGTAATTTTCTGCTTATATGGCTAGTGCGGCTTGAATAATCCTTGTCTTAAAGTGCAATTGAATGGCCAGTTGAAGATGCAGGATAGATGGCATGAGTGTCCACCTTAACGAAGTGGTGACCTGTGTGCCACAAAGCTTTCAAAAATCTTTTTCTATTACTATTTTCTTTTGAATTGGCCTAATTCTTGCCTAGCTCTAAAATTAACCGCCCAACTTTCTACACCTTATAGAAGAGTAACCTTAGCACTCCGGATATTTAATTTTGTCCTATCTCCACCCCCTTTTCCACTCCCGATTCTTCGAATATCTTTAGTTTATACTATGAGTATGTTTACCTGTTTTGTCCTTAAAGCTTAAGGCTTCATGTAGGCTAGTGCCCAAACATACAATCAGGTGGATATCTTCACATTCAATTCAAACATGTTTCATGATTTCTTAAGCTCTCTCACAGGTACATTCTTTTTCTTCATCACAAAACCACTCTTTATAACTATGTGCTCTAAACACCCAACCTCACTTCAAACAGTAAAGTGCTTCCCTTTGAGTTATCATGAAGTCCTTGCCTTTTTGTTTCAACTTTGTGCTCTTGTCACTTACTCAGAGGCAGTTTTAGTACAATAGCATTAGAGAGCTTTTTTCACAGAAATGCAGGTGTAGGCATCGTTGCTTATGAGCGAAAATCAGCACTGTGCACGAGCTAAAAATCAAGACAGTTGCACATAAGATAATTGATCAAAATTTTTCGTTTGAGTGAGAACTGAACCCAGGTCTCCTAAGTGGCAAGCATTTGTTCTACTGCAGAGCCACGCCATTGCTTTAAACTGCTTTGAGAAAAAAAAAACACTATCCGGATGTCACGTAGTGCGACAAGTCTACTAAGTGCATTCATTGTTGCAGGGCAGAAGTGTATAATCGAGCCAGGCATCAAAACATGCGAATTGTGCATCGAGTGGGGGTTTCAAAGTCCCACACATTACGAAGCACTCAGACATTTATTCATCCTTAAAATCATCAAGAAGGTGAGCATCTGCGCAGGTTTGCGTGTGGCCTTACGGATGCATAATGGGCCCTTCTTCCAAAAAGAAGAATTATTACGTAGAGAGCACTATTCAACAGTAATTGCAGTAGGCATGCCCAGACAGTTGGAAATAGCCAATATAACAAGCGCAGATGTTGGTTTCCTTGTGACAGGGTAGAGGCATTCACCAAGAACCAAAGCCAGGCCAGCCTACGCTAAGTCAATGTGCATGATCACCAGATTATAACCTGTTGCATTCTCCTCTTCAAGACTGAGCTCAGGCACTTTTAAAGTTGTTTTTTTTTCCCTATTGTTGCTAGCCAATAGATCATTGCCAGTCCCCTTAATACTCTTTGTGGCCACATCGTTTACACTTCCCACTGTATACCTGCTGGTGAGTCTACTTTAGTTCCTTTTCTCCATTGCGAGTCAACATAGTGGGGCATAATGAAACCGCCACCACGTGGTATCTGCGAGGTGCCATTTATACTTGTATTATAGCATAAGGACCTAGCATGCTGTATGACCACGCGTGGTGGTAGGTCAGCGTCGTCGGTCTGTTTTCTTTTTCGCAAGGAAGGGCAGCCAGACCGGCTGACTGGCTACTCTACACAAATGCCGCACGATTTGCGTGTGATCCATGTGCGACTCGCACGGCACACCGCGCCTACCAGGCATGTGGTTTCGGCATCGGAAGATCAACCAGTCGCTAACTCGATCTCCTAGCTCGCATTGCAGCATCCCAACCTTCAAGTTTCGACTTGACCGTCCGTGTTGCAGCTGCAGCCGTCTGTGTTGAGTATTATGCGCTTTGCATTCGAATGCACTTCATGCGCTCTTAGGTGACGAGTCTTACTCGCTTTTTCATCAGCCTGGGCTTAAAGCTGTGCGTCTAACTGACGAGGCTTTTCCGGAGCTATGTAAACCTCACGATCAACACATTCCGCTCTCTCGGAGAGTACTGCCCCGATCTCTGTAATAAACCAAGAAGCGCGTCTCCGTCGCGGACGTCTTTAGTTTCCAGAAGCAAGGTGACAATGACAGTCGAAAGACTTCTCTGAGTATGCCAATAAAGAAATGGCAACAGGTATGACCCATTTTATATAAAAACACACGGATGCAAATCACGGCACAAATATATGTCACACAATGATTACGCAAAGCATGTTGCGAAAGCATTGGAGACGGCACAGCACTCATGGGTTCGAGCTCAATAAAAATGGCGTGCTTTCGTGTGATGTCACGTTAAAAATTATCGTGGGCGCCAATAAGCCAAGCGTTAGCCCAAACGAAGACACCGCTGACACACGCGCAACATGTGAATAATGGTGAAGCTCCACTCACGTGCTCGGATACCACTCTGAACAAGCAGGAGCCATCCCCGGCAATCTGTTTCCTCCAGAATCCCATCGAGTGGAGATACTCATCCAGCTTTTGCATTCCTTCTTCTTGGCCGAGGCCGGGCATTGTGCAAGGCAAAGCTGTTGTAACGCGCGGACCAGCCCACTGAGACAATTCGTGGATAACTAATGAAACTAACGAAGAAGCACAACCTACGCAGCTTTCACTTTCGCGCTCGCCGTTTTCTGGTGGCCTCAGCACTACTTACCTGTGTGTCCTTGCGCAGTTGAACTTTTTGCAGAAGTTACCCTGCATATGCATATGCAGAAACTTCAAACAGACTTCCTCCCAAAATTTACACGAGTGGTGCGTTAAACAGTCAATATTAATCGCAATGATCGACAGCTAACCGCTAAATGTTTTGTTTAACCACTCACAATGAGCGAACTATTTCTCGACGCACACCAATGGCTGACAAGCGAGCGTCGCCTGCGTCGCTGCAGCTGTGCGGTTCCTTGCGCTTCGTGGTTTACGTAACATCATCGCTCTATCAAGATACCTTCGCCCGTAGTAGAGTAACCAGAGCGTGAACTCACTATTCGCAGGCTACGTTGCTTTTATCTGTGTTGACATGTTGAAGCTGTTTTTTTTTTTTTTCGTAAAGCCTTTAAGTACTATGTATACAAGCCTAATATGCGCGAGTACGTGGCAAGCGCATTTATGAGATCAGGAAGCGAATTAACCTTCTTCAACTGTGTCCAGTTAAACGCAGTTTGTTTGTTTGTTTTAGTTCGGTCCGCTTCGATCCACACCGCTGCGAGCGGCGGAGGTATTTCTATGGAAGCGAAATATGAACAACCGTGCTTTCCTTAACCTCTTAATGATTGGGGAATTATACCACCTACCCCTTGTTTTTTTTTTTTTAATGAAACTTCTTATTCGCGATTATTTTTAGTAAACTTGGCGCCTTATCATAGTGCCCGCGCATGTAACTCGTAGAATACAGTTAAAAGTCGATCTAAAGAAACTCAATTTTACCAAGTTGCCATTGTAATGAAATTGCAATTCACCGACAGCTACATATAGGGTTCAATGCATATCGTTGATTTATATGTGGGGTTGGGAGGCACAGCTCGCCAGCTCTGACCCAGAGGTGCAGCTTGCACTTCTGCGTCACGTCAGGCAGGCGGCAGCAGCCAGTGGAGCCCTAGAATTGGGGCCCCACCCATCAAGCTCATGACCCTTGTCCCAAACCCTTGCGAATAAACTTTTAAAGGCGATAGTCTTTGTTGGGGACCTTCAACGCAAAAATTTTGGTCTGCCTGCCTGTCTGTCTGTCTGTACATTTGTCTGTTTGTTCACTCTTAACGGCATCGAGTATTTGAAACGGCCGACCGCATCCGCAGCGCCCACCAATGTTGCTCAAGGTTGAGCGTTCATGCTTGTGCAAATGTCAATTAAAAAGGAACTGTTGCGCATGTCTGGGGCACCATAAGAGCACGTATATATATTCTGCATGTGCGTTTTTTACTTAAAAAAAAAGGTATACATAAGTAACTTTAAGGACCGTAGCACTTATCACGCTGTGCTGACCATCCAACGCTTGCATGGAACGGGGAGTGTTTCCAACGCTTTGCTAACACGAGACGGTAGTGGCACCTACCGTCGCCTAGCGTTCTACTCCTTATGACCTCTGAGATGGGCGCGCACACCCGTCTCAAAGCAACGCGCTTTGTTTTTTAAAACAACTGCCAGATGGCGCACATGTCTCACGTGTGACGTGACTTGATGCGCTTGTTCGCCGATTTTCTTGCGCAGAACATCAAATAAATGTCTTGTTCACTCTCTCTACACGCAAGACTATCGTCTTTCGATGACATTTGGTGGTAGTGGTTAGAAGACGAGAAAAGGCACCTAATTTCTGCAACCCGGTTGGGAGCACGGCGCAGTGCCTACGACGACATTTGCAAACATGCAGATACGGGGCCAATTTTTTCCTTCCTTGCTTCCCTTCGCCGTCTTTGCATATCGGCAGCCTGTGAATGCTTCACGTGAACGTCTGTTTGCCCTGCACGGCGCGATGATGGGAAGGTTTGGGCCCATCTCGCAGATGGCAGGCACCCACGTGGCGTGGTTCAGTGGACAAAGCCGCAGAAGGATATATGAGTGTCGCAACGCAATAACTTTAGATTTTGAGAGACCGAAATAACCAGTTTTTTTTATTTTACGAACTCCTCGATTAAACGAAATAATTCGAGCGTGATGATCACGTCGTTATAACGAGTTTCAACTGTTTATGCAGCACTGACGGAACAAAGAGGAAGCTACCGAAACTGTGTACGTTGTTTTAGTGCTAGTGAAGTACGTACTGCCAGGATTCTAGAGCACAAACTGAGTACGTATGCAGGACTGGAAGAATACTTCACAATTACATTGATGATCCCTCTCTCATAAGAACCGCGGTATAACATGAAAGTGAAAATGGTCTTCAATTAGGTAGTTGAGCATTACTATACATTGTTTTGCCACAAGGGTGAATGCATGAATGCTATATATAGTAACAAATGGTAACGCACGCGAAGAACAGCAGGCAGCCCGAAACTCGGAAAGCAGCTCGTGAAAGAACAAACATGCAACAACAAAAAAATACGTACGCAGGAAGAGAGCGAACTAAAAAAAAAAAAAATGGCAGATCCCTCGTACAGTGGGAATCAATGGTATGCGAAGCACTAATGAGAAATGTTGATAGCCACTTTAAAATCAGCACGAAGTTACGAGGTGGAGGTAAATGATGCCGTACATGTCTTCCGTGTCATGACTATCATGTTTGGATGTGTCGGTGACCTTCGTAGTCTATTCACGTTACGTGATACCAAGCTTAGTATATGTGGAGCTAGCGAAACAGCCGCGAGCACGCTCTGAGCATCGTATGTTGTCATGTTCTTACATGACACGCGTGTCAGGATTATCATGTTTGCACCAGTCATATATTTCGTCATCCATTGACGTGGCGGAACACAAAATTTGGCGTATGTGCACTAGCAAAACGGCCGCGAGCGCATCGTAAAGGGCCCAATATACTCCAATGTAGCGTTGACGCGCGCGCATGCTGGGCACCGTGACGCTACGTTAGAAAACGCGAACATTCTAATAGTCTAACGCCAGACGCGACCAGCGTCCGTCGGCCCTGCCCGACGGTAACCGGCGCTAAATGCGACATGCTGCATTTCGCGCCGATGCGTTACCCAGACAACACTGCGTCTCCCTCTTTTCGTGATGGAGGGACGCCGGACGCGCTGAAACGCGCATGCGTCAAAGCAACGCAGCGCGGCGCGCGCTTGCGAGTATGTGGCTGGACCGGCGCCTAGCGTGGCAACGCCGGCGTGACGCGACGAAATGAACGCCGGCGAGCACGCGCACCGCGTCACGTCAAAATGTATTGCCGCCTTGGCTTAAGCATGTAGTCATGTTCTCACATGACGCACATCTCATGATTATCATGTTTGCACCAGTCACATACCTTCATCATCCATTGGTGTCATGTAATACCAAATTTGGCGCATGTGAAGCTAGCGAAAACGCCGCGAGCACATCATCAGTGTGGCATGTAGTCATGCTGTTACATGACACGCATGTCATGACTATTATGTTTGAATGTGTCATTTACCTATGACGTCTGTTCGCGTCACGTAATACCGAGTATGGTACAAGTGAAGCTAGCGAAATGGTCACGAGCGCATCATGAGCGTAGCACGTAGTCATGTTGTTACATGACACGCATCTCATGTTTATAATGTTTGCACCAGTATCATAACTTCGTCATCCACTCACAATCCGTAATACCAAATTAGGTATAAGTGAAGCTAGCGAAACGACCGTGCGCGCATCATGAGCATGGCATGCAGTCATGTTGTTACATGACACGCATGTCATGATTTTTATGTTAGGGTCTTCGCTTGTGTTCGCCATGCAATCATGCCATACCAAACCAGTTTTGCAACATGTCATGCGAACGAAATTACCGCAAGAGCTGCAGGACCATGAAATGTAAATTATGACATTCATGACATACATTTCATGATTTTCATGTTATGACTAATCAAATATGTTCTTCATAGAGTCATGTTATGACATACCAAGTTTGGTATCGATACCATTATCGAAACGGCCAGGAGAGCTCAAAGTCGTAGGTGGCTAGATAGATAGATAGATAGATAGATAGATAGATAGATAGATAGATAGATAGATAGATAGATAGATAGATAGATAGATAGATAGATAGATTTTGTATCTATTTTCTATCTAACACTTTTTCAGCATGAATGGAAAACGCTGCTGATGAGCGTCGGAACTATTTTGAATGTCAGCTAGAAATAGCTCCCTCTTCTGTCTACAAATGATATATGCCTAAATTACGCACTGCTTCATTACCGAAGTCTACGGCCGTTAGCTGATTTGAACATCGTGTACTGCATAGTAACCGTGGCCGCCTAAAGATGGCGTTACCTACCCACGCTCGCTATCACACTGAACGTAAGCTCCACGTCCTGAGAAAAAAATGAAGATAAAATACTCATGGTCATGACTCGCGCTGACGAAAAGACTCATCATCTTGCCCCCTTGTCATCTCCATCTTGCGTATAAAATTCAACGCGCTCGCGGGTACTAAAGCAGCTCTTACCCCCGTATTCACAAACGCTCCTCGACTCGACTTTCACCCTTAATTTGACAGAGTTGAGCCCTGCGCCGCTGCTCGGCTTAAAGTGACGCTGCGCTGCTCGAGAATCACACCACGTTATCGTTGATATGCAGTGACTTGCCGTGCCTAGAGAGGGCGCTTCCATCGGCTTTTTCAAGTGAAGGTGAAGCGTTGAGTGAAGGGACGTTCTAGAATACGGGCTTTAAACTGTGCGACTCAAGTAAACTAAAAAGAGCGCGCGGGTGACTAGTCTCGCTTGCAAAACAGACTGTTGGGTTAGCTGACCATCCATGAACACTGAAAAAATAAGCGCTAAAAGCTGATTGGCATGAAATGAAAAACGAAGGACAGTTCCTACTAACAAATGTAGATTGATTGATATGTGGGGTTTAATGTCCCAAAATCACCATATCATTATGAGCGACGCCGTAATGGAGGGCTCCAGAAATTTCGACCACATGGGATTCTTTTACGTCCGCCCAAAATGGCTACTAACAAATATTAATTTCGTCACACTAACCACGTTTAAATACATATATTCATGGTATTGTGCATGTGCACTTTGCATTGAAGACAGGGTGAAAAAAAAAAGAAACTGATTATATGATAACAGCTGCCGAATAACAAAGAGTAAGTCACAACTGCGGATGTCAAAAGGAGCCTTGCAGAATTTCTAATTCGGAAACATGCTAGGATATCGAAGCCTCACTTATATACGAATCAACTTTCTTTTTGATGAAAAAAAAAATGGCACTGTCTCTTCGTGCTTCGCTGGCAAAGGTCGTCGACAGATCTTCTGCCTGGAGAGAGAGAATAAAACGTTTATTTGACGTTCTGCGCGAGAAAATCAGTGAGTAGGCACTGCGTGAGATATGAACACCATCTAACATTAATTTGAAGAAATAAAGTTTTTTTTTTTTCAAACGCGAAGCCAGGGGTAGGTGGAGGCCCATGTATTTCTTATAGTTTTAGTAAAGTGTGGGAAACATATGTTTTGTCGGTCATAGCGTCGCATTTCCAGCGCAGCGTAATAAGCCCTGCAGTCTTTAGAATTACGCATCTATGCATTTTAGAAATAAAGTAACACACTACCTAATGCAATTCATCCCCTGAGTTACTCAGCAATGCAATGTCATCGGCGAAGCGCAGGTTACTAAGGTACTCTCCATTAACTCTTATCCCTAACTGTTCCCATTCTAGGCTTCTGAAAACCCCCTGTAAGCACGCGGTAAATAGCATTGGGGAGATTGTGTCCCCCTGCCTTACACCCTTCTTGATTGGTATTCTGTTGCTTTCTTTATAAAGCACTATGGTAGCAGTTGATCCCCTGTAAATTTCTTCCAGACTGTTGATATATACTTCATCGACGCCCTGATTCCCCAGTGTCTGCATGACGGCTGATATTTCTAGTGAATCAAACGCCTTCTCGTAATCTATGAAGGCTATGTATAGTGGTTGGTTATATTCTGAGCATTTCTCTATTACCTGATTGATAGTATGAATGTGGTCGATTGTTGAGTAGCCTGTTGGAAATCCTGCTTGTTCCTTTGGTTGATTGAATTCTAATGTTTTCTTGACTCTGTTAGCAATTACCTTTGTAAATAGCTTGTATACTACAGAGAGCAAGCTAATCGATCGGCCTGTAATTTTTCAAAGTCTTTGTCATCTCCTTTCTTATGTATTAAGATGATGTTAGCGTTCTTCCAAGACTGTGGTACTCTTCCTGTCAGGAGACACCTCGTAAACAGGATGGCTAATTTTTCTAACATAATCTGTCCTCCATCTTTCAGCAGATCTGATTTTACCTGATCCTCACCAGCAGCTTTGCCTCTTTGCATGCTCTCCAAAGCTTTTCTGACTTCTTCTATCATTACTGGTGGGGTGTCATCTGGGTTACTGCTTGTTCTTATAGTATTAAAGTCGTGGTTATCCCGGCTTCTGTACAGATCTCTGTAAAACTCCCTTGCTATTTTAACTATCCTATCCATATTGGTAGTTATTTTGCCTTCTTTGTCTCTTAGTGCATACATCCGATATTTGCCTATCCCAAGTTTCCTCTTCACTGCATTGACACTTTCTCCGTTTTTCAGAGCGTGTTCAATTCTCTCCATGTTATACCTTCTTACATCGGATACCTTACGCCTATTAATCAACTTCCAAAGCTCTGCCGGTTCTATTTTGTCTGTTGTACTTGAGACTTTCATGACTTGACGCTTCTTAATGAGATTCTTCGTTTCCTGGGAAAGCTTGCCAGTGTCCTGTCTAACTACCCTACCTCCAACTTCCACTGCACACTCCGTAATGATACTCGTCAGATTATCATTCATTGTATCCATGCTAAGATTGGTTTCCTCACTAAGAGCCGAGTACCTGTTCGGAAGCGAGACTCTGAATTCTTGTACTTTCCTTCTCAGTGCTAGCTCATTGATTGGCTTCTTGCGTATCAGTTTCTGTCGTTCCTTCCTCAAGTCTAGGCGAATTCGAGACCGTACCATTCTATGGTCACCATTCTATGAGCAGAAAGGTGGGTCTTAAAATGAATCTGCAGAAAACGAAAGTAATGTACAACAACCTCGGAAAAGAGCAGCGCTTCGAGATAGGTAATAGTGCACTTCTAGTTGTAAAAGAATATGTCTTCTTAGGGCAGGTAATAACCGCGGAGCCGAACCACGAGATTGAAGTAACTAGAAGAATAAGAATGGGTTGGAGCACATTTGGCAAGCACTCTAATATTATCACAGACTGCCACTATCCCTTAAGAGGAAGGTATATAACAGCTGTATCTTGCCGGTACTTAGCTACGGAGCAGAAACCTGGAGACCTACAAAGAGGGTTCAGCTTAAATTGAGGACGACGCAGCGAGCAATGGAAAGAAAAAATGGTAGGTGTAACCTTAAGAGACAAGAAGAGAGCAGAGTGGATCAAGGAACAAACAGGGGTTAAGGATATCATAGCTGAAATCAAGAAGAGGAAATGGACATGGGCCGGGCATGTAGCGCGTAGACAGGATAACCGCCGGTCGTTAAGGGTAACTAACCGGATTCCCAGAGAAGGCAAGCGGGTTAGGGGGAGACAGAAGGTTAGTTGGGCAGATGAGATTAAGACGTTTGCGGGTATAAATTGGCAGCAGCAAGCACAGGACCGGGTTAACTGGCGGAACATGGGAGAAGCCTTTGTCCTGCAGTGGACGTAGTCAGGCTGATGATCATGATGATGATGATGATGACTACCTAATGTTCCCGTATGGGTGTTGCACCCGAATATGCGTAATATTTGTCCCCGCCGCGGTGGTCTAGTGGCTAAAGTACTCGGCTGGTGACCCGCAGGTCGCGGGTTCGAATCCCGGCTGCGGCGGCTGCATTTCCGATGGAGGCGGAAATGTTGTAGGCCCGTGTGCTCAGATTTGGGTGCACGTTAAAGAACCCAAGGTGGTCGAAATTTCCGGAGCCCTCCACTACGGCGTCTCTCATAATCATATGGTGGTTTTGAGACGTTAAACCCCACATATCAATCAATTATGCGTAATATTTGTTTTCTGAGTGACAATGTTCACTAGTATGAACACAGCCAAAAGATCGAAATAGGTGGTCGTTCAGCAAAGGGCTAAATTTTCGCTCTCATGGCTGAATCGATTGCCAGACAGATAGACAGACAGACGGACGGACGGACGTACAGACAAACAGACAGACGGACAGATGGACAGACAGACAGACAGACCAAAATCTATGCGTCGAAGTATCTCGAGAAAGACTATCATTTTTAAAGTGAGCCGAGATGAAATGTGCTAGCTTTTGCTTAGTATCCTATGCTTCGGCCCAGTATCATGGCGGCTGTTCTGTGTCTGCTCTTCGTTTTGTGCTAGTCAGTTTATTTTGCTTAACCTTTCAGCGGCCTGTTTCGTCCACGTGAGCTGGAAGTTTCTGCCTTTCGTCTCGTGGAGTTGCTGAATAAAAAGCGATACCCACAGCATAATGCTCCTCGCAAGCTTTACTTCATCGCACTGTACATTACAAATGAAGTGTACACCTGAATTTATTTGCGTACGCCACCCGGCTCACGCCCCCCTCCCCCTAAAATTTTGGATATGCCCCTTTAATTCCGATTACTAGTGGAACCGACTAAATGCCAGTAGTCAAGGATTTTGCCTCTGGTTCCGTCCGTGCTGAAGTATTGAAATTACTTGGAAGTAGGACACTTTCTCCACATTCGATTACCTCGTTTCCTGCACTACTCGAGCCCCTTCTGGACTCTCTAGTAAACCTGAATGACCCTGCTCACTCCCGGGCGCGCGCGCATACCCTCCGCGCGGGGAAGGACGTAGGCCCAAAGGTTGGCAGCGAGATGTTCAGGGACGCTTTACTTACATTCAGTGAAGTGGCTAAACACTACCAGTTGAGTGGGTAGTCATTTGCTCCTCCGCACAATAAGTTGTCTAGACCTCAAGCCATCACGTTTAGAATGCCCCAGACCCCGTTCTATCCAAGTCTACCTTTCCTCAGTATGGTCTCCTCCGAGGCTTTTCCGTCTACTTGTACTGATTATGGTGGGGTTAGTAACTTCGAAGTCGGCTAACAGAAGAGGATTGGGACGCTGCGATGTCCAGAGTTACTGCTACAACTACGGGCTGTCCTGAGAGCCCACGAAGCGCTACGATTGTGTCATTTATTAAACCATCAAAATGTGATCATATTGATGACTAATTTTATTAGTTGATGTGCATATTTGCTTATGCTACGCATTGCGGCAGTTTTTCACCGTCCACAAGAGTGGCGATGTGGGCTTGTTGGTGAAACATTTGAAAGAAATTTATGTAGCGCGAGGCGAAAAAACGAACACAGGAAGGAATAGACTGTGAGGACAGAGTGCTACCAGCAACAACATGTTTATTTTCGACCTCCAAGCCGCGTTTAAGCCATAATCGTCAAGTGAGCAAGGAGATAAGCACGTGTATTCAGATAAAATTAAAAATTAAAATTAATGCTGTACAAAACGCTAATTAGACCTAAGCTTGAGTATGCGTCATCTGTGTGGGACCCCGGTCAAAAACATTATCAGCAATCAATGAGTCGGTTCAAAATTGGTCAGCACGTTTGATTAATTCAAACTATACCCGCACATCTAGCGTTTCACTAATTAAATCAAACCTTGGACTAACTGATTTGCAAATTCGAAGAAAAATTTCTCGTCTATATGCCTTTTTCACAAAATCCTTTACCAAAATAATTCACTTAAGCAGGAACTCATCTCGCAACCTTCATACATATCGTCACGTCTTGATCATCAGTATAAAGTTTTTATTCCTTTCTGCCGTACTAACGTTTTTTCAGACTCCTATCTGCCAAAGACCAGTGCCGAGTGGAACCACCTTCCCCCCTCCATCACCTCCATTGAGGACGTGCCATCCTTCAAGACTGCACTAACCGATCATATCTTAAGCCTCTAACAACTGAATATTGTTTGAACATGTATTCTAATTAATTGGTTGTATTATTGTGTTCTGTTATTGTTGCATTTTTGTTATATTACCCACCCCCTCTGTAACGCCTTTATGGGCCCTGAGGGTAATGTAAATAAATAAATAAATGCACGACAATGTCATCATCGCCTCGCGCTACATAAATTTCTTTCGCCGTCCAACCTGCTTTCGACTGGCGCAAGAGGTGCCTTCATGCATACGTATAGCAAGAAACCTGCGAAAAATTCTCCTATTTTATTTCTTGATCTTAATGAAGAGTCAGTTTTCTCCTGGCAGGAACGTTACGTGTTGGACGTACTGTTAAACACAAAAAGCGATGAGACGGTGCGTCAGCTTGTAAATCACTCGCGCGAAGAGCTAGCGGATGTCGGCAGACGATGTACCTCACGTTTCAAGTGGCGAGGCGCTAGCGGAAATATTGCGCCTCTATCGCGGTAATCTCGCAGCAGCGGGATAGCAGGCCCGCGCTTGCTGGCGGTGGTCGCAGTGAAAAAATCGTTGTCTTCAAGTCGGCAGCCAATCTGGGCCAGATTGAGATGACCAGCGATTCGCCAATGGGCTTCGTGTTCAAATTGCTCATCATAGCGTCCTGGGCTCAAGCGACGCCACTCCGAGACGCCTTAGGAGCACCGCAGAGAGTGAGAAAAGCCTTTTTGAATACACTGGACTCATAGGCGTGCGCAGGACTCCACTTCAGCGAGGGGGGGGGGGGGGCAAAGGCTCTTGCATAGCCCCCTCCATTATTAAGCCAATGTATAGGGCAAGCCGCCCTTTCCACCATCCCCCCCCCCCCCCCCCCCCCGCCTGCGTACGCCTATGAACGGACAAACATTAGCAATCAGCCGGAAGGGGTACCTAAGGCCCATTCATGCGTTTGCCAACGGCAGTAGGCCCGATGGAGGGGATTTAGGGGTACGGACCTTAGGGTAGATTTAGAACACGTAATTTAGTTTTGTTTAGCAAAGTCGATAACTTGCAATAATGCCAACTACTCCCACGTCATAGGGATTTGACTACACTTGAGTTCGTTGAATCCTTCTTAATTATTAGCTAGTGATAACTGTGTAGCTAAGCCAGGCATAGGTAAGGTACCTAGATGCGCGCATCTGAGGTTCCCGGTTTCGTTCGCGATGAGTATTTGGTTTTACTTTTCTACTTCCTCTCCCTCTCTTTCTTTTTTCAATGATGATTGATGATTGATTGATATTTGAGGTTTAACGTCCCAAAACCACAATATGATTGAATGTAAGAAACGCCGTAGTGGAGGGCTCTGGAAGTTTCGACCACCTGGAGTTCTTTAACGTGCACCCAAATCTGAGCACACGGGCCTACAGTATTTTCGCCTCCATCGAAAATGCAGCCGCCGCAGCCGGGATTTGATCCCGCGACTGGCGGGTTAGCAGCCGAGTACCTTAGCCACTAGACAGACCACCACGGTGGGGCTGCTTTCTTTATTTAAAGTTCAATTGTCAGTAAACAGTAAAACTCAGCTTGCCCATTTCCTCTTGTTGTAAAGGGCGCAAATATGGAATCTTTCGTCCCACAGATACGTTCATTGTGAAATTCTAGACCATATCGTATATTCCCCCTTTGCAAGCTTTCTTTAAAAAAAATCAAAAATCAGTTCTTTCACGCCAGCTCAATAAGGGTATTGTAAGACATTTTTTTGTTGAAATTCAGCTACATTTTTTTTTGAGAAGTAGAACCACCGCCAGAACATGGTGCATGGCAGTATTAGTTTTCTTTTATTTATTTTGTGCGGTAGGCTTGGAGAGGCATGCGAGCCGTTGCGCTGCATTTGCTGTGGCACGGAGCATTGCTTTGACGGCATTCGGTGAGTGTACGACCGGTTCGGCCTTGACCGTAGACACTGTGGTGCCCGCAAGGCGCCCCGCGAAGTGCTGGGGCGCCCCAAATCACCGAGTGCTTCTGCTAACCTAGGACAAAGGAACCAACTCCCACGTCGGCGACAAACGGGTAGGGATGGAACCGTAATTGTGACGGCCCCCTGATTACCTTAAGGCACTTCTGGCCCGCATGCGCATGAATAAGCCTCTTCCGGGGCCCAGCGCGGCACTATGACCCCTCGCATTGGTTCAGCTCACGAACCCAGCGTTTGTCATCACAGGGTGAGGACACGGCGGGATCACCAGTGACTTACCGTCACAGCCTTCACAAGCGGGCGGATTTTCGGCGCGCGAAAGACGCAGCTCCCACTTCGGGTGGAGCGTCTCGGGTGCCTAGTGGGAAGCGTTGTTCTCACAACGTCAAAAGAACCTGAAATTTACTGTTGTTTTCATTGTTGACTTGTATAAAACACTGGATCTGATGTCAACGAGGATTGAATTTACCTTGACGTGTCTAAAGCCTTCAATAAGGCTGGTCATCCGCCTTCATTAATTCTTCAAGTTTACGCAAATGTATTTATTTAGAACTGTTTATTTTTATTTTGCCTTAATGCATTCATTTCTGCTAACAATTTTAATTCATCGACTGAACCAGGGCCCATGCTCAAAAAATGTCCTAAAGTAAAAGAAAATGCAAGAGAATACTGCAGCCAATCGCGATGAGGGACATATCATGGGTGAAGCCGGCTGGGAATTGAGAAACCGCACTTGCGAGATAAGATTTGCGTATTCGGCCCCTATTTTCTTCCAGATTTCCACGGAAGTCATCACTATGAACGCTACCATTTCTAATTTTGATTATCGACTTACAACCTAAAATTAAAAAAAAGTTACTTAGTCGCGGATGACTGCACGATATGCTAGAACTAACGATGACGATGTCGTCTGTTTTACCCACACACCAAAGTAAACCTTGTAATGGTAAATATGCGTGCAAATATACTAGAGCAAAAGCCTATAAGGGCATGGTTGTTGTAACATGAGCTTTTTATAGTCCCAAATTACTTTACCCCCTTTGTAGTCAGCCTCAACTGATATGTATGCTTCAGTAGTGCGGGACACTGACAAGCAGACATTAACGAGGGAACTTGAGGTTTGCAGTGAATAGTTGCGCGACTCGTTTACTTCATATGGAGTCATAATTTAACCATGTGTTACACAATTAAATTCAAACATGGGTGTCCTCTTACTTTCCATTTGTAATGAAATAGCTCGCGCTTATTTATTTCACAAAATTTAACATCATTTATTGTAAACCAGTTTGCACCCTTAAGGGTGCTTTGCGTGTCTACAATTGGTCGTGGGCTTGAATCTCGGCTGCCGCAGCTGCGTTTTCGATTTAGACGAAAACGACGTGGGCCAGTGTGCTCACATTTAGGCGCACGGTAAAGAAGCACAGGTGGTCGAAATTTCCGAAGCCCTCCCCTACAGCATCTCTCATAATCGTATGGTGGTTTTGGGACGTTAAACCGCAAATATCAACCAATCAATGCGTGTCTATAGCTAACACCCTACAATATGGTTGTATTGGCAAACCAAAACACCGATGTCATGGGCGTTTTGAAACACCAAAAACACCTACGATGGGTGCTCTGGTTTGTCAAAACACCCTTATCGTGGGGCATTAGTTATAGACACGCAAAGCACTTTTAAGGGTGTGCACTGGTATACAGTGTAACTACGCTTGTAAGCATTTCAGCCGTTCACCAGTGCATTCGTCTCGGGTAAGGTTGGCCACAGACAAATTAATGTCCCCTCGCTAGAACACGCTTACACGCTTGAGTGCTTTCTGCCCTAAATATATGTAACATGAAATCACGTCTCCCAGTCTGCCTCTTCCGTCAGGATTTTTTTTTCAGACAGCTTCTGTCGAATACGTATTGAATAGAGCGCTCGACTGTCAAATTCATGCATTTTTTCCCACTGACAGCAAACAGAAATATCTTCATGGTGCTTGTATTTTTCTTAATATTGTTACGAGTAACTTGTTTAATGAGCTATTTACAGCGCAGAGAACCCGACGAGCAAGATGGCGTCAGACCAGCATCCAACGGAAAAACCCACTTCGTCCTCCATGCAGCCGTGTTTAGCGGCTGCTTTGTATCATAACCCCCGGCGGTAGAAGCACCGTCCCGGTGCTAAATTTACGCAGATGCTGTCGAAGAGGGGTAATAGGGCTTTAGCCGAGCCACGTGAATGGTGTCGCTCGAAGCTGACGATGACTTTGTTGGATCGGTTGGAACAATGTCGTACGTGACGTGTGTCACTTGGCGAACGATACGGAATGGTCCAGTGTAGGGGGACAACAGTTTTTCAGACAGTCCCACACGCCGAGTAGGTGACCAGAGGAGCACGAGAGAACCCGGAGAAAAGTGCACGTCTCTATGGTGAGAATTGTAGAGCTGTTGTTGGCGCGCCTGTGAAGCCTGTAGACGGTTACGGGCGACTTGGCGCGCGTGGTCGGCGCGAGCAATGGCTTCACCAGCATATTCAGTGGCCGCAGGTAGTAACGTGTCTAAAGGTAGAGTTGGGTCCCGGCCATATAGTAGATAAAAGGGCGAATATCCGGCAGTGTTGTGACGAGATGAGTTGTAGGCGAACGTCACATACGGCAAATGAATGCCCCAATCATGGTGGTCTGGCGCAACGTATTTGGCAAGCATATCGGTTAGGGTACTGTTAAGGCGCTCCGTGAGGCCATTTGACTGGGGATGGTACGAAGTAGTAAATTTGTGCTTGGTATGGCAAGACCTCAGGATTTCATGAACGACAGCTGATAAGAACGTGCGGCCACGGTCGGTGAGAAGTTGACGGGGAGCACCGTGCACTAATATTATGTCGTACAGCAGAAAGTCCACAACGTCGGTAGCGCAGCTGGTCGTGGTGCTCGTGTGATTGCGTACCGCGTCGCGTAGTCCGTGGCAACAGCAATCCATTTATTTCCGGCTGTGGAGAGTGGAAAAGGGCCCAACAGGTCGAGACCAACTAGAAAGAAAGGCTCGTTGGGAACGTCGATCGGCTGAAGGTAGCCGGCTGGGAGGGCAGACGGCGTTTTGCGACGCTGACAGGGCTTACAAGCGGCGACATAGCGTCGAACAGAGCGGGCAAGTCCAGGCCAAAAAAAACTGACGTCGTACTCGATCGTATGTGCGAGAAATGCCCAAATGGCCCGTCATGGGAGCGTCATGAAGTTGATGCAGGACAGTGGAACGCAGGTGCGCTGGGATGACAGGAAGTAAGTCTGATCCAAAGGAATCAAGGTTGCGGCGATATAGGATCCCGTATTTCACCAAAAACATTCGTAGGGACGGGTCGCGAGGCGTTGACTCCAGTTTGTCAATGATGGCTCGTAAAGAAGCATCCCGACGTTGCTCTTCGCCCCAATGTTTAACAGCTGCGACACGGAAAAAACGTCCGTGATAGCGTCAGTATCGGTTGCTTCGTCAACAGGGTAGCGGGATAAACAATCCGCATCCTGATGTAATCGCCCTGTTTTGTACATTACAGAGAACGTGTACTCTTGAAGGCGTAGAGCCCAACGAGCGAGACGTCCCGTGGGGTCCTTCAGGGAGGCTAGCCAGCAGAGCGCGTGATGATCCGTGACAACACGGAATGAGCGCCCGTACAGGTATGGGCGAAACTTGGCGACTGCCCATACAAGGGCGAGGCACTCGCGCTCCGTGATGGAATAGTTGCGCTCGGCTGGAGATAGCAGTCGACTTGCGTAGGCTATAACACGGTCGTGTCCGCGTTGTTGCTGCAATATCGCAGCTCCTATGCCGTGTCCACTGGCGTCCGTGTGAACCTCGGTTGGGGCTAATGGATCAAAGTGAGCCAAGATTGGTGGCGTTGTAAGCAATGTCGTAAGTTGCGAAAACGATGACGCTTGGTCATAGCCCCAGGTAAACGAGGCGTCTTTCTTCAAGAGGTCTGTGAGTGGGCGTGCAATGGTCGCAAAGTCCTTAACAAAGCGTCTGAAATATGATCACAATCCCACAAAACTGCGGACATCCTTTGTGGTCTTCGGAACGGGAAAGTTCGTGACTGCGCGAATTTTCTCTGGGTCTGGACGCACGCCTTGAGCATCGACAAGGTGACCGAGCACGGAAATTTGACGACGAGCGAAGCGGCACTTGGAGGCGTTAAGCTGGAGTCCGGCTCGACGAAAAACGTCCAGAATAGCTGACAAACGATCAAGATGCGAGTCGAATGTGGGCGAAAAGACAATAACATCGTCAAGGTAACACAAGCAGGTGGACTGACACGAACATTGTCGACAGTAACGTCCAAAAGGTTCCGGTTCGTTGTTAATGTTAATCGAGGATTTCTTACGAAGGTCGTCAACGCAGCTCCACCTCCAGAAGCTGCACGGCCTAGTTTTCTGGTCGGAGATGCTGCGAATAGGTCAGGGAGGCAGCACGGCGTTGAGGGGGCGACCGGGACTGACGACGAGCAGGGGACGGTGACCGGTCGTAGCGAGGTCTGCTCAGAGGTGCTGTAGGAGCGGAAAATGTGGTCGGCGTTGATGGAGAAAGTGGTGGGGACGCCTGGCGAAAAGAAGTGGTGTGATACTGAGGTGCATAATGGGACGATGGAGCCCAGCGGCTGCGGCAGTGACGAGCGATATGACCAACGCGTCGACAGTTAAAACATATGGGCCTGTCATCAAGAGTACGCCATTCGGACGGATTGCGTTGTATGCGAGGTGCAGAAGGGGTACGATAAGAAGGCTCAGCAGAGTATACGGTAGGAACAGGATGTTGGCCGACATTCGATAGCTCTTGACGAACGACCGCTTGTATTAAAGAGATTTTTTGTCGGGGAAGGCGCAGGCGTCGGTAATGGCGTGGCTACCGGTTGTGCTGCCTTGACCTCTCGACGAATGATGCGTGTAAGGTTGTCACATCGAGAGGCCTGGTTGAAGGCGTCGTCACACGAAGAAGTGGCTGCTGTGTTCGGAAGGCGCACGATGCTTTGGGCTACGCGGCGGGCTTTAGCTTGTTCGAGACGTCGGCATTCTTTAAGGATTGTGTTGATGCTCGAAACGTTATTAAAAACCAGCAGGTTGAAAGCATCGTCAGCAATGCCTTTCAAGACGTGGTTAACCTTTCCGTCTTCTGACATGGACTGGTCGGCCTTGGAACAAAGGGCCAAGACGTCAAGTATGTAAGAGACGTACGATTCGGTAGAAGACTGGGCCCGTGTGGCAAGAGTCTTCTTCGCAGCGAGCTGACGACCAGATGAATCTCCAAACAGGTCACGTATCTTTTCTTTGAAGAGATCCCAGCTCGTTATGTCGGCTTCGTGGCTTTCAAATCATGTTCGGGGAGTGCCGTCCAGGTAGAAAAGCACGTTGGCGAGCATGAGCGTGGGATCCCATCGGTGAGTAGCACTCACGCGCTCGTACCGCTTTAGCCAAGTGTCGAGATCGATCGTACCATCACCGGAGAAAGTGCCGGGATCCCGGAGGTGCGGTAGTGTGACGTAGGTGGTGGCTTGGACTGATGAGGGTGGCGTAGAGGAAGTACCAGCAGTCGAAGCAGTCGAAAGGTCGCCGACGGTGCGACCGCTGCGCGTCTCCATCGAGGTACGGGGGTCGTCCACCTCCACCAATAATGTTACGAGTAACTTGTTTAATGAGCTATTTACAGCGCAGAGAACCCGACGAGCAAGATGGCGACAGACCAGCATCCAACGGAAAAACCCACTTCGTCCTCCTCTTTCATGCAGCCGTGTTTAGCGGCTGTTTTGTATCAATATATTTCCTTTCTATTTTCCATTTTTTCCTTACATTGGTATTTTTTTGTTGCTTTTCTGTTGTGTCATGTATTGTGCCATCAATTTATGCCCTCATACAGTGTGCACAGTGTGCGACTTTTATTCTTATCTTTCAGAATATTCTTTACCCCTTCCTTCTGTAACCTGCGCATTGTAAGGATACAGCAAATTGAATAAATAAGCCCTGCTAAAATTTAGTGTTCAATTCTGCTTGCTGTACAGTTTGCGGTGGTATAAAGGGCAAGCATGAATTTCTGATAACTGAATTGATCGTGAAATTGAGCGCAGTTCTCGCACAAAAATGCCAAAATAGTAGGGGTCCGTGAGTAGTGAATTTTGGGATGAAATGAAGTATGAATTAAATAGTGATGACACCGAATCGAATACTCCTCGAATAGTTTTCGAATGGTAAGTACACCATTTTCAAAACAGTTTCATAACACCACAACATAATATTTGAAACAAATATTCACAAACATTCCCCAAACACCATTACAGTGAGTTTTAATTGACTCAAAATACCACAATCACGGAAAATAAAGTAAGCTCGTATACAGCAGGAACCAGAGCCCTTGTAATATTTTGTAGCTGTATACATACAAATACAGTGTTCACTAATGTTATGTGAAACTGTGTCGCCTGGTTTTAAGTAAAAGTGGCACACACAAACTGAACAATTTTCAACCAATCACCGTGGATACAGCTAAAGATGTACTGAAGCAGATATAACGGTCATCACAACATGGCCTGCGAACCAAAATTATGTAACAATCGGAGCTTAATTCTACACTTGCAAGAACAATTTACGCAAACGAAATACTCGCGCCTGTTGTTAGTCATGAAGCTGTATGCAGTCGTAGCCCTCAAGCTTCAGTTATTACAACATGAAGACAGCTAGGCGCTGATTAATACTACAGAGATTCATCATCGTAAAAAGTGGATCAGAGGTGAGTTTTCAGACGAAACAAATCTGACGAGCAATCAGTTTATAGTGTCGGTAATCTCGTAATGGATTGGGCTGCGTGCAGATCACTTTAGGGACAAAAAGGAAAAGAATGACTTTTGGCTGTTCTAAAGTTTCGTTGTTTTGGGGTTCTCTCGTTGGTGTTGATTATTCGAAAACAACCCGAAAAATATTCGGTGGTTCGAATATTTTCGAATATGTACTACTCTATTCGAGTATCTAATCATGCTCTTTGATTCGTTTTTCGAAAGCTTCGAAATATTCGCACACCCTTAGAAAATAGCAAAGAGAAGCGTTCTAATAGCACGTTGACTTGGGCAAGTTGCTGCATATACTCCGGCGAATGCAGCGCGATGAAGATTAAGACAACAAAAAACATAGCAGCTCAGACGAGCGCCATTCGGTGCATCTCTGTGTTTTATGTGTCTTCTTGTCTTCGCATAGGTGGCGCTGCCTTCGTCAAAGAGAAGTGACTATCTTAATTCAGTGGCTACTTGCGGAAACCACGTGGTGACGCTGTATTGTTCTTGCTTTATGAATTGGGTTTTCAACACTGAAAAGTATTGTGCTCTCGAAAGTGGGAAACAGAATGAAAGAAGACAATTTATTTTTAGGAAGACAGTGTAGACATTGACCTATGCGAACTGCGAACTAATGTTTACTTTGAAGAATTTAAAGGTTTGTAATAATGCTTCATGTAACAACGCTGATTTTGTTTTGTTTCCTTCGCGAAGCGCAAGGTTCAATCTGTACAAGAGCCTTCAGCGTTCGTCATTAGTTGCATTCGAATGAGAACTGGCGCATGCACGTAGGTTGGAAGGTCCTTCGTGATCGACTACAAGAACAACCGCTACCTGAAGGATGGCAAGCCGATACAGATTGTGTCTGGGTCCATCAATTCCTTCCGTTCACTCCCTCAGCAATGGGACGACCGCTTGTCAACAATGAGGGCTGCTGGACTCAACGCCATACAAACGTCAGTATGCATTCTTCTTCTTGTACGGTCGTTTTCTGTGGACCATAGCATCTGGGACAACACTGCCCATAAATTTCTTTATCTCCTGCAACTGACAACAAAAATTGCATTTCATTGTGTCACAAAGGCAAAAGGCACTGAGGTGAACAAAAAAATTACAGGGGTCCCTGCAGGCACTTGCATAAGATGAAGGGGGATGTCTATGTGCGCCTTGCTGTATTGGACGCGTTGATAGAAGGTCGCAGATTTGGTCCCTGCCAGCGACAAGTTATCTTTTCGTTCACTTTTCTTTCTTCATATTTACTTTACAATTGCTACTAAAACATCCTAGTTTTAATCACTGTACTTTAGTTCTCATTAGTACTGTGTGTCACGAAGAAAAAAAAACGAGCCCTTAAATTTCAACTTTTTTTGCTGTATAACAAGACACACGCACCGAAAGTCTCACGTAACTTGTATAGGTTTTCTTACATCGCGGTCAGTTAGAAAAAAATCACAGCATATCCACGGAGTGAATAATGATGAGTGAGGCGAAGCGCTAAAGGGTTTTATCACTAAACCATGCACCATCTGCGAATATCGCCCACTACATCATCAAAGACGTAACAAACACTGTATATATTCATAAAATAATTTATTATTCGTAAGTGGTAGCTATACGTCGCTTCCGTTCCCCTTTCATTATAACGGCATTATGGTCGATGAAGTGGTGGATCGGTGATGGGGCGTAGTGGAATGTTAGCAAGGACGAAGTAGGGGTGGTTTGCCAAAGTAAGACTATGGACGGTCACATACAAAAAAAGGATGGACACAGTGGGACAATCTATGGTTCTTTAACGCACACCTGGGTACATGTACACAACCATCTTGCATTTCATATTGGCTACTTCTCAACAGTATTTGCTTTATTGGTCGGTGAAGTGGTGGATCAGTGATGGGCCGTAGTGGGATGTTAGCAAGGATGAAGTAGGGGTGGTTTGCCAAAGTGGTACTATGGACGGTCACATACAAACAAAGGACGGACACAGTGCGAAAATCGATGGTCCTTTAAAGCGCACCAGGATACATGTACATAATCATGTTGCACTTCATATTGACTACTTCTCAACACTATTTGCTTTATGGTTGGTGAAGTGGTGGATTGAGGATAGGGCGTAGTGGGATGTTTGCAAGAACGAAGTCGTGGGCAGTTGGCAAAAGCGGAACTATAAGTGGTCCCGTACATACATACAAGGGATTTACAGACCCACGCCTTTAGAAGCTTTGCCCCTAAAAAGCATACAATAAAAACAAACGCGTTTTTTTAGGGGCAAAGCTGCTAAAGCCGCGGGTCTGTCCCTCCTAGCTCGTACGTGACCGCCTAGTTCGATGACTCACTCAGCAGGTCTGGACGGATGGATGGACAGAAAAACCACCAGACAGACGGACGGATGTACGGACAGATGAACGGACTGACAGACTGACGGACAGATTCATGGTTTACCAATAAAACCCTCCAAAGCTTCGCCCCACACATTATCATTCACTCCGTGGATATGCTGTGATTTTTATATGTTTTGTAGCAGGTATTCGTTCGAGGTAGCTGTTAATAAAAATATGGCACTGTTTTGGCGCGACAGACCCATTAATTTATTTAAAAAAACACTTTCATTTAAGGACGAGTTCGCTTGGCAACGGGCCTTGGAACCAGTCATTCGAACCATCGTGATGCTGCTTGGCCTGCTGTTATTAAGCAGCAATTAGTTTGTGTTAATGGCATGATTTGGCCGCAAAAGAGACACACACAAGAAAAGGAACACTCAAACGACAAGCACAGGCGGCACTTCCAACTAAAGCAGACTAGGTGCAGACCCAGACTTAAGTACGAAAATATAGACATGCGCAGTCTTCATACAGCCTTACGCTATCCAACAATCAAACAATCTTGTCTCCGAAGCATACAACGTCACCGACGGTTCGCTGATACACCTTTCACCTTTCTTTTTAATGTAATAGGCTTCCATCAGCTCACGCGCAGTTTTGTACCTGCTTCTACCCAGAATCTTAAACTCATTAAAACGTGGTACACACCCACAGGCTTTACAGTGCATAGGCAAATGCGCCAAGCCATCGTTCATTAAATTTAATTCGTGCTCCCTAACTCGTTCATTGATGCAGCGCCCGGTAATCCCGATGTACGAGTTGCCACACGAAAAGGGAATCTCATAAACAACGCCTTTTGCACATCTCCCGTACATCGTGGCGTGTTTTTTGCCGCACCCTTGACGGCTCGCTTCCACCTCCCGAGCAGTTCTCGGGCACAGCTGAGCCAGCTTTATGGGCGCAGAGAAGGCGACAGGTACCCCATACCGGCCTGCTACCTTTTTCAGGTTGTGGGAGACCTTATGAACATAAGGGATCACTGCAGGTCTTACGGTTTCGGTTCTTTGTTCCCCCGTGGCAGCTCTAGTAACATCACCCTTAGCTTTCCGCAAAAGCGCGAGAACTGCTCGGGAGGTGGAAGCGAGCCGTCAAGGGTGCGGCAAAAAACACGCCACGATGTACGGGAGATGTGCAAAAGGCGTTGTTTATGAGATTCCCTTTTCGTGTGGCAACTCGTACATCGGGATTACCGGGCGCTGCATCAATGAACGAGTTAGGGAGCACGAATTAAATTTAATGAACGATGGCTTGGCGCATTTGCCTATGCACTGTAAAGCCTGTGGGTGTGTACCACGTTTTAATGAGTTTAAGATTCTGGGTAGAAGCAGGTACAAAACTGCGCGTGAGCTGATGGAAGCCTATTACATTAAAAAGAAAGGTGAAAGGTGTATCAGCGAACCGTCGGTGACGTTGTATGCTTCGGAGACAAGATTGTTTGATTGTTGGATAGCGTAAGGCTGTATGAAGACTGCGCATGTCTATATTTTCGTACTTAAGTCTGGGTCTGCACCTAGTCTGCTTTAGTTGGAAGTGCCGCCTGTGCTTGTCGTTTGAGTGTTCCTTTTCTTGTGTGTGTCTCTTTTGCGGCCAAATCATGCCATTAAGTAAATACCAACTAGGCCAACAATCAGTATTATTACAATTAGTTTGTGCTCTGATCTTAAAACAACCGCATACAAGAAGATTCAAAAGAAAAAAAAAACGAAACATCTGGTTCGCATATTTAACGCCTGAGAAATAGCGCTAACCTTAGTTCTTCTATTTAAATTTTTGTCCGTAATTGTCTATTAACTTTAGTGCCAGTTTATTCCAACGGTCCGCCAACGTTCTTCTCAAATCAGTTTGTGGAAGCCTAGGAACTGTGAACATGAGCATTGGCGTAAGCACGCATATGCGTTCGTTGCAATTTTCATTGTTTGCTGAAATTGCTGAAGACAGTTCTGTGTAAGAGTCATTAGCTGCACCATCAGTGCCACTCTTTACAGAAAAAAAAGCTTTAATATTTTTTGACACCACATGGAACAGGGAAGCTAAGTTCGAGTATATATAGCCGAAGCTTGCCGATTTTTGAAATGGATAGTCCAAGTAAACAGTGGATGATCTGAGTAAACATTCACTCACAATCAAACACATCGCTATAGTTACCACAATGCCACTTCCGAACATTCTGTCAGTGAGTGGAATTGTTTAGATCCATCGGTTACTAACGCGAATTCAATTTCATACTTTTTCTCAAAAATAGAAAGTAGCCTAATAACATGGGAGCGTTCTCAGCCCCTGATTCATTTTATCACTATTTGAAGCGTATCATTTTATCACTAATGGAAGCATATCAGCGGCCAAGTGCACAGTGTTTTCTGGTTTGTAGTGACTTGTCCACGTCGCCCTTTATTTCATGTACACTTTTGGTTACATTTGTGTATTACGCACATATTTCTTTATTACTCGCATATTCATATTACCACGTTCCATTTCCCAAGTTTTTGTTATCGTCCCAAAACACCACACGATTCTCAGCGCAAACCGCACCTGCAGTTTTCGAGACGGTTCCGGACTGTAGTAGATCATTTCGATAAGATCACGCCCACTGTGCGAACGGTACAGATTGTTCTGGAACCTACGCCACCACCAGCGATAACGCTAGAACATTCGACGGCAAGAGTATAAATGCCGACGCGCTTCGCCGCTTGTCAGTTGTTGATCGAAGGCTGACGCTCCGTTCGCCGCTATCAGTCCGAGACTGCTATCTGTGCGAGACTGCTGCTGTAATTGGACTTTCCGTTTACCGGGCACAGGTTCGCCCAAATAAACAGTTAAATCCCAACACGAAGTCTCCTGTCTTCGGCCACGTCACGACCCCGTGACAATATACTTATGTGTATACTTCAATACAACATTTTCAAAAGTAATTTGGATATTAATTCATATTTATCATTTAGAAACCTATATTGTATACATTTTTGAGCGCTATAATCAATTCGCGATTTTTTTATGGGTAAGGGGGGGGGGGGGGGGTCTCGTTTGGCAAGCTTCTTATGCTCGCGCCTTGTCTGGCGGCGGCGTGCTAAATTCCATGAGCTCCATGAAGGCGGGCGCACGGCGTGTTTCTCTCCCATTGGCCGCATTCCCCAGCAAAACCAACGAGTCTCGCCTCACGCACCCGCCTACCGCGAGAGGGCGTATTCGCTGTGGATTCTGGTGGCGGCGGAGACCGCAGCAGATAGCAGAGCGCACGGCATTTCAGGGTGCGCATGATTTTTTTTTTTTTTTGCAATAATGAGCAAGACTCACAGCCAAAATCTTCTGGCTGCTTTGAAGGCAAGCATTTTTTCTGTTGCTGCATTTATTTTGATACAATTTACGAAGAAAGCCTGGAAACTGCTAAATTTTCCTGATAGAGAACATTGCAAGGAGATTTCAATTCATCTGTGGCGGCATTACTATTTTTGCATTACGGTCCGTTTTGGCTCGGTGCTAAATACCTCAATTTGAGAAACATAGACGCACTCTAGCATTCCTCCTTTCTAGAGACGTGTATGGGCGAAAACTGGGCAAATTATTGTCGCTGAATAATGTCGCCCTCATGTGACACATCATTTTACTATTTCATCATGCACGGATACATAAGGTGGTCAACCGAAGCCCAGTTACAATCTAAATAACCGAGTGCCCTGGACATGTCACTGAAGTAAGGTGATAAGTAATTTTGCACGAATATTGCCAAAGTCTTCGATTAGCCGACCTACATTTACTCCCCACGTCTTTCACAGTGAAAGTCCCTGAGTTGTCGCAGTCTCCTTTTTTGTCACATGTGTATAGATTATGCTTTGGTAGCATACTGGCAATATCAGTATGGTGTTCATTTATTGCACTCTTGGCTGCACCCAAATCAAAGGGTCATTCAAACATGCAGCAGAAGTGTGTCTTTCTGGAGAAACTAAGTATTCGTTGAGGTAGACTACTGAACAAAAAAAAAGTGCGAATTCTCACTGCTATATAGGGCATGATGTTTCATACTAGGTTCACTAGGTTCACCAAACTTGAAAGTGTGTTGCATTCTTTTTCAACAAGCAAGGAATTTTGATGTTCGTTCTTACACCACTTAACGTATCCACTGAACAGTGCGACTAAACATAAGTGACCAAAAACGCACCTGTAACCAGCCTGTGGTCGTCGCGGCGACGTATACTTCAGTCTATAGACATACGGCGACCGCCTTCATCCTACTCTCTTTCCGGCTTTTGCCTCGCGGGCGAGTGTGAATCGTTGTGCACAGTGAGAACGCGGCTTTTGCGCCAGCTGGGATTACATCACCGCATCTGCAAGAATTCTTAAAGCAGCGTTACAATGAAAACGAGCATAGTTCCATGAAAGGAAAGAAAAAGGCACTTAATCGAGTGTAACCCGTTGGCGTAGGAAGCGGCACTCTTCTCACTTCAATTGCGGATCACGCTGTCATCGTTTTTTTTTTTTTGTCTTCGCTGTTGTCCCCCACACTATACAGCCCACAAACTTCGAAGTATAGCAAGTTTTTTTCACATGTGGATCTCTTGAGGCATATCGCACTTATGAGTGCTCTAATATGGGAAGCGCAAATCTATAGGAACAAAAAAGCAGCCCATTTGAGAAAATATATAGGCTATACCGCAGTATTGACTTTGCCTCTCTCACACCATCACCAGACATTTCCAGTTAAGTGCGAGGTTATAGAAAGGCGCAAAATCATTTTTTTTTCTCGTCACATGCACAGCGGTGCAGAAAAAAAAGAGCGGGGTACGCCCACCTCTGGAAACACGCTCTCCGTGCGATTAGAACGGCTGGATAGAAATAAGCCGCGCATCCACCATCTCGGAGGCCATGACAATTCTCAAGTGATTTTAGAAATGCTTACCAGTAGGCGCGCCGCCACTCAAGGCGTTGGCTCTCCCATGATTAGAGCAATACTCACTAGATGACGCGCCGCAGCTCAAGGCATCCTCTTCGGTGATTTCAAGAATGATGTCTAGATGGTCCGTCGCCGCTGAAGGCTGCGTAAACCACTCTCGACATGTGCGCCTTCTTTCTCTTCGCCGGGAGCTCTGGCTTGCCGTCAAGACCCTGCGGTGGCAGCCCGGGATATCATATAACAACGTTGTCGCGTCTATATAGGATGGCGCGAGATGTATTCGGATGATTCGCGGATTACCCGATCATATTTAAGCAAGCTCTTCTAATATCCTTCACTTGTGGGATATGGTGGTGACTGTTTATGTACCTGCATGTCCAACATGTACGCTTACCTGCTATGGCCTCGGAAAGAGTGGTAGTATTAAAATCAATTGTAAATAATACACGAGAAATCCCGATAGAAAACATATACACTAAAAGTCCGAGATATAATGTGTACTTAGATCCATCGTGTATTGCGTCTGATGCAGCTACGTGGAGTGGAGCAGCCACGAACCTGAGGAGGGAGTGTTCAACTTTCAAGGACAACAGGACATCGTCCGCTTCCTGAGGCTGGCGCAGAAGCATGACCTGCTCGTCCTGCTCAGGCCTGGACCTTACATTGATTCAGAGAGAGATATGGTGCGCGTGTTCGTGGTCACCTTTATTTTGATATCCTCGTTTTTTGAACGAAGATGTGTTATACACAAGAAGGGTAGAATGGCTGGCGGGAGAGAAATATTTTAACAGGCGCAACACTGCTATGCTGAAGCAAGTTTTTTTTTGCTTTTTCACGTAAGTCACATAGCGGCCAGATACCAAAATCACTAAAAGTACAGTGAGCGTCCGTAGCGACTTAGCTTTAGCAGGTCAGTGGTGCGTCATTTGTGTGAGGGGTGATCTTCATTTGTGTAACTGACTGGAGTCCCAGAGAAGGCGAGCGGGTGAGGGAGACACATAAATTCAGGTGAACAGACTAGATCAGGAAGTTTGCGGATATTAAATGGCAACAGCAAGCACAGGACATAATTGACTGGCGGAAGGTGTGAGATGCCTTTGTCCAGCAGTGGGCGAAGTCAGGCTGATGGGGATTACGACGATGATGATGATGATGAATCAGAAACCAACGTGTCACCTTTCACCTTTACAAAGTTGCAGCTTTACAGCTCTATAGCACGGACATACCCTACAGGCTGAAATTGAATGCTCTCATCGTACACACTTATCGCATATACGGGTTCAGATGCAACAGGATACACTAGTGAGGAACAAAGCTAGCCAGGTCGTCCAGATAAAAAGTCCTTAAATCGTAAGTTTTACTGATCGATCCTTAAAAACAAAATGAAAGAATACTTTACTTCTCACAGATCATTGGTTTTTTTTTTTGTTTTCTGATTAGTACGTGTTTCTTCTCCTATTTATCATCTCTATGTTAATCTGTCAGTCAAGCTCGGACTTTAACAATAAGACACTGCAGTAGATGCGTACTGGAGGTCTGCATTCGCCTCAACCATGACATGCAAGTTTCACACCGAGACGAATAAGAAGACGGCACTAACAGGCATCGATGATGTGACGAGAATTAGTGAAGCAGTGAAGCCGGAATCCGTTTTAAAACTACACTCAAGGACCGCTATTCCAGTCGTTGCTTGCGCTGCACACAGAATAGGGCCTTACATTACATTATGTACTATAGGTATTCTCAAAATGTGCTTGGCTGGTCGTTATACGCGTTCTCCATCGAGCTTGTTATCAAGAATGCAGTGGGGTCTATTCCTCAGCAGCGCACACGCAGAACTTTGACAAGTTTAAGCGCTGGCCAACTGGACAAATCTTTTATCAAGGTCACGAAAATTCTTGTCCTTCTTGAACATCATATATTTCTGAGTTCTTTCAGATATTTTCCGTGGAACTCTTCATGATCAATCTCTTTAGTGCTTTTTTGTTAAACTAAGGCATTTGTGAAAATCTGGTATAAATAGCAGTGAACTGGGGAGCGACCTGTCAACAGTCTCTTTATGTGTACGCAGATTTTTGCTTGTTGATCGTCCTCGTCGTTATCGTCATGATCATCATCGTAATGCCATTATGTTTATTGCGACTGAAGGCTTCTCCCAATAACCTCAAAATTACGCTGCCCTCCGTGAGCTGATTTCATTTTATGACCGAAAGTTTTTCAACACGTCACCTGCCCCTCCGTTATCCGTGATGACCGCGCTTCACACCTTTTTATATCCACTCCACCACTCTAACCTACCATCGGTTATCTTTGTCCCTTTTATGACGTCATCATACCCGTGTTCATTCCCCCCTCACTCTTTATGTCAACTAGAATATTGGTTCTGTTTTATCTTTGATCGACTTTGCTGTCTTCTTCTCTCTTGAACTCATCTTTCGTTTCATCCCACGCTGTGTGATTCTTTCCTTCTTTTCGAATTCGTTTGTTGTAATAGAGAGCTTGGCTAGTTGCTAAGTGCCCATTCCAAGAGACATGGAAACAACAAGGAAGTGAAGACAGGGCCGACTAACAAAGGCGGAAAAGGACATAAGGCACAAAACCTTATCTGCGCAAGCCCATGCAGTAGGCGAACCTTTCAATCCTGCCCCCGTGGGAGTTTAAGGCATTTGTGGTGTCTTGACTTCTTTCTCGCGTCCGTGTTTGCACGCCCTGTTTTTTAGAATGAATCTTTTGTTATTCTTTATGTTGTGACCCAATGCGTTAGAAGCGGCAAAATGCAGTGTTCATACACTTTCCGCTACTGTAAATCATTGATTGATTGACTGATATGTGGTGTTTAACGTCCCAAAACCACCATATGATTATGAGAGACGCCGTAGTGGAGGGCTCCGGAAATTTGGACCTCGTGGGGGTTCGTTAACGTGCACCTAAATCCGAGCACACGGGCCTACAACATTTCCGCCTCCATCGCAAATGCAGCCGCCGCCGTCGGGATCATAACCCGCCACCTGCGGGTCAACAGCCGAGTACCTTAGCCACTAGACCACCGTGACGGGGCGCTCCTGTAAATCATATCAATTGCCAGTCAGACCTCAAGAATGTTTACCGTTAGGCACATCTACCCGTCCTTATTCTGCGGTGATTTTGTACCTGGCAAGTTCTTGGAATTTCATTAAGGCCAATGTGCGTCTGGTCTCCATATACTTGTCTCTGCGCCCTGCTGCGGTGGTCTAGTGGTTGGCGCTTGACTTCTTACCCGAAGGTCGCGGGATCGAATCCCGGCTGCATTTTCGACGGAGGCGACCATTCTGTAGGCTCATGTGTTCAGATTCGGGTGCACGTTAAAGAACCCCAAGTGGTCGAAATTTCCGGAGCCCTCAACTACGGCGTCGCTCATAATCATTTTGGGACGCTCAACCCAACACACTGTGATCACTTGTCTCTGCTGCACGTTTTTCTTTTATTCTTGTTTCAGGGGGGCTTGCCTTACTGGTTGCTGTCGGCGGACCGTTCAATAGGCCTCCGAACCAGTGACCCACGTAAGATAAAAATATCTTAAATGTAGGTGAAGCGAATCCTCGCTTGGCACGTACATGAACAATCCCATTCCATGTTCACGTAGAACATATTATTATGTGGCACTTTTGCGTTCTAAATAATACGTGTGAACTAATGAAACCAGCAGACAATCAAGCCAAGGAAAGCACAGGTGATATTACAGGCTGTTTTCTAAATGTAGCGTAGTGACTATGACAAATCTAAATGCATTAAAATGGGGAATCAAATACCCTTGCAGATGGTGGGACCCGCAGCCTTCGATTGCCCAAGAACTCAAGCGAACCTTTCAAACATTCATCAAACTAATTGATTGGTGTGCATTCAAGGACTGGAACTTTCACATAGTCCTCGAGGATAGCTTGGTGGGCTAGTTCGCACAGCATATTAGAAAGGTTTACAGCGCACAGAGGTGGTCTTAAAATCTAGAAAAAAATAAAAACAGATCCCAGCGCCGAACTGACTGATAGTTTAATGAAAGGGGCAACACATGTACAGCGTGTTTCAAGCAATGTGTTTATCACGAAAATGTTGCGAAAATGTCGCGAAAATGTCAATTACCACGAAAATGTCATGTGTTAAGTGTGTTATCACGAAAAGTCAACCACGAAATTGTTACCGCTGCTCGTTGCCTCCACAATTACTTTTTCTTTTGTAGTGACATGCATCTCAAGACAATCGTATTACGAAGTTAAGTTAATTAATTTTATAAATATTGAAGTTACGTGTTTATGCCTAAATGAGAGAATTGAAGCATTTCATGCGAAGAATCCATCGCAGCTTCGAGGCGTCGAAAATTCGGCCTGTAGTAATAATTACGAAGTAATTAAACTTCGTCAGATTGAACGGGGAAACCGAAACTGAAGTACCTATAAGTGCAACAAGCAGACGACCAGAATGACGTCACTGTTCAAGACATCAATTACAGAGGTGTAGTCCTTTCGCGTTAGTTGACGTGTGTGCGACGTGCGTAATATAACTGCAAGCAGAGCATGCACACCTACACAAAAAAGTTGGTTTATATATCAACGCTCACTCACTTAAGACGTCTCAAAAGAATATGTGAGCTGAGTTCTTGAGCGTTCTGGTTCAGATTTCACGGCTGAGTTTGGTTGAAATTCATCACGTCTCAATTATCTCAAGCAGCCTCTTTTTTGAAGTCTCAAAGTTAGAAAGGATTATTTGCCTGAAGGACTTCAGTTATACTTGGCATAACCACATAAATCTGCTAACTAAAAGTTTGTTAATTTGACTCGCCGAAGTACTGTCCAACGTGTTGTCTTTAGCCATTTGAAGATGCCTGCGCCTGCAAAAGAAGTAATTATGGACGAATCAAGCAAATATCGCACTTTCTTGATTTACGATGATTTTGTAAACATTTCTTGAAACATCCAGTGTAAGCTGAATCAGTGAGAGACTTTAAATTCCATACAAAAAAAAAGATAAACGACACTCATCATTGTGTGATGGCTGCATCGAGATACTCAATTTCTTTTTTTTTAAGGATGTCACGCAAGGCATGCTTACGCAATCGCCTTTATCACGATCGATTTCGTAAGCTTCGCAAGATTCGTTGCCGGGCTAGTTAGTTCTTGAGCATCAGTGTCCTTTATCTGTGCAGTGAGGAGCGCGCGTTATTTTGTATTGAAGATTTCGAATGTTTCGATCACTTCTCATGTCAGCTTGTCTTTGACTCCCCATATCTCCAAATTCTCTCCGAAGAGCAGCCCACACACACCACTTTCATTGCGTAATGACAGGCGTCTTTCCAGCGAGACTGTCATATCGGGTTACCTGTCATTGGCCACCTGCCAAAAGGGGATTATCTGAACACTTAAAAACGGCGTTCTTGAAAACGGAGCTTGTTTCGACATTTGTGATGACATGTAGCATTGTTTCCTGCAGCAGGTGGAGTAGGGAAGATAGTGAAATAATAAAAAAAAGCTCAGCTCTTCGTGGGTGGGGGGGACGCTAAGAGCCCTCGAAGAGAATGTTGTTTATATATATTGCTACATGCATGTATACTGATATTCTAGGGGGCGACGCGCGTGTGTGCCTGACGAGGAAGACGAAGGGTTTGTCTCCGCTCGATCGCTGGTGAACCGGGCACGCCATTACCGCTGGTTTGGAATATATCTAATCCCCAGCCTCGTCGTTACGGCGTCTCTTCTTTTCCGTAACATATTTGGTGGAGGTGGAACGTTCCCCGTCTTCACCACAAAGCTTCGCAGTGGCCGCACCATTCAGTCTCCGGCCATGGCTACCAATGACAACAGCCTCTCAGCGTCTCCATCTGTAGCTCCAGCCACTACATACCTGACGATGCCCACCCCCCGTGATCCAGGTACATTCTCCGCACAACCTGGGCTCGACGTCGACTACTGGCTCCGTATGTACGAGCGTGTTAGCCACACACACCGATGGGACCCTACCATGATGCTCGCCAACGTAATATTTTACTTGGACGGCACCCCACGGGTCTGGTTTGACGCCCATGAGACCGAGCTCACCAGCTGGGATACCATCAAGGAGCGACTACGCGATATCTTTGGGGACCCGTCCGGTCGCCAAATGTGTTACGTCTGTACAGCCGCTTGTGACTGTAGACGATTTATTAAAGGACAGGAAACGTGAACAAGTTCAAAAGCGTAGCCCAGGCGTTGGAGTCACTCCTGGCCAGCGTTCGACGCCAGGCTCGCGCTCGTGCCACAGCGCCAGTGCCCCGCGCGCACTTCGTTAATGTCGTCTTCTAAGGCGACATGTCACTCTTCCTCCCTTAGACGAAGTCTCCATAGCGGTCTGGAGGTCGCCTAACCTCTGGTGGTCGCAGTTGCCGAGTGGCCACTGCCTGTGACGTCGACGGTTGCGAGGGAGTGTGATCTTGCATCTCGGGCGATTCAGGCGGTTGAGCAGCTGAGCTCGATGGCGTCTCTTCTGGCGTTGCGTCCAAGAGATCGTCAGCTGCGCTCCAATCTGTCCGCGATTGGGTTGTTTGTCTGGTCTGACTCGTTTTCCTCATGTGATTGAGGTGACGCCGAACCTTTCCTTGGTCGCTTTTTACAAGCCAGGATCGTGGTCCGACGCGGCGCAGTATTTCGCCTTCAATCCAATCTGGCTTTTTCAAAAACTGCCGGATAAGCACTCTATCCCCTATAGCGAAGCGGCGTGATTTTTGCAATGCCTCCTGGCTCTCAGGACTTCGCTTATCCGTCTCCCGCTTAAGAAGATCGAGAGGGCAGAGCAATTCTCGTCCGAACATCGCTCTCGCCGGTGTCATACCTGTGGTAGTGTGTATTGTCGTGTGCTGCCGATACAGAAATCTTGCAAGTCGGCACTGTATGGACTTGTCTGCATCTTTCAACAGCGCTCTTTTCAGCTCCGCCACATAGCGTTCTGCCTGGCCGTTTGTTGCCGGATGATATGCTGGTGAGGTTGCAGCCTGTATGCCGTTCGACGCATAGAACTGCTTGATCTCGTTGGAGATGAATGCTTTTCCGTTGTCGGAGATGTCCTTTCGGGGAATGCCGAACGTTGCAAAGAGGCTTCGGAGCACGTCGATTACAGCCGCGGATGTTGCTTGTGTCACGTGCCGGACTTCCACCCACTTTGTGTATGCGTCCACAACAACTAAGTAGGTGCGTCCGAGTAGTGGCCCCGCGAAGTCAACGTGCACCGTGTTCCATGCTGTCTGGGGACGGTCCCACGTAGGAATAGGAGCTTTGGGTGGGCTCTTTTGCGTTGCTTGGCATTCACGGCACTGTCGCACCGTTTCCTCGATCACCTTGTCCATTCCGGGCCACCATACGTAGCTCCTTGCGCACTTCTTCATGGCTACCATGCCTCTGTGACCCGCATGCAGAAGTGCCAGAACACGGGATCGTGCTGAGCTCGGTATGATCACTCGGGATCCAAGTGTGATGCACTCGCGCTGTAGTGCTAGTGCGGTCGCTCGTCGTCGGTAAGGAGCAAACTCATCTCCAGTGAGTTTCTCCACTGTACCATCCTGCACTGCCTTGTACAACCTCTGCATGATGCTGTCTTGTTGTGTCAGGCGTGCTATCTCGGCAGCAGTCAACGGAGGTCTCGATAACGCTTCGAACAATAGTACGTCACCTGGAGGCCAGGGTTCATCGAGACGTTCTTGTAATGGCAAACGGCTCAACGCATCCGCGTTTTGATGGTTCTTGCCACGCCTGTAGATTATGCTGTAGTCATACGCCGATAACTTGATGCACCATCTGGTCATCCGTGGAGAAAGGACTTGAGCCGTTGGCTTTTGTGGACCCAGTATGCCGAGCAGTGGTTGGTGGTCAGTGACGAAAGTCACCTTTCTTCCCGCAATATACTTGTGGAACTTGTGGGCTGCAAACACCACAGCAAGGCCTTCTCTGTCCAATTGAGCATATTTGCGTTCTGCCGGCCCTAGCGTCCGAGATGCAAAAGCGATTGGCGCCTCTCTATTCTGGTCATCACGTTGAGACAGAACAGCTCCTATGCCATATGGTGAAGCATCACAAGAGACAAGAAGCTCCTTCTGTTCGTCGTAGTGTGCCAGTACGGTCTGACTGAGCAGCAATGCCTTAAGCTTGTCAAAGGCTTCTTGATGCTTTGTCTCCCATCTCCACGTGGCGTCCTTCTGAAGAAGCTGGTATAGGCAGCTGGCAACTGTTGCCCTGTTCTTCAAGAATCTGTCGTAGAAAGCCAGCATTCCGAGAAATGATTGAAGCGCTTGTTTGCAGTTTGGTGCTGGAGCGTCCGTTATGGCTCGAACTTTCTCTTCGTTTGTGTGGACGCCTGTCTCGTCGATTCGGTGTCCCAGAAAGAAAACTTGTCGCACCGCAAAGCAGCACTTGTTTTTTCCGAGGCGCAGATTGTAGTTTCGTAGCCTCTTCAGCACTTCTTCCAGTCTCTCGGCGTGTTCCGTGGCGTCTTTCCCACTGATGATCACGTCATCTAGGTATGCGCACACGCCTGTGATGCCTGACAGCATTGTCTCCATAAAACGTTGAAAAATGGCTGGGGCTGCAGAAATTCCGAAAGGCAATCTCTTGACCCTGTATAGTCCCTTCAGCGTGTTCAGGGTCAATATCTCTGCTGTCTCTGGCGTCACGTGAAGTTGCTGGTACGCTTGTGCTAAATCCAGGGTGCTGAAGACCTTGCCTCCCCTCAAGTGGCTGAGCACTTCATCAGTTGAGGGAAGTGGGTAGTCTGCCTTCTTTGATACCTGGTTCACTGTGCAACGGTAGTCGCCGCATATTCGCAACGAGCCATTCTTCTTTCGAACCAGTACGAGAGGCGTTGCCCAATCCGAATGCTGTGCTGGCTCGATTATGCCTTGACTTTGCAGTCGATCCAATTCTGCTTCTACAGCTGACCGGAGCGCGAAAGGAACCGGCCGTGCTTTTAGGAACTTTGGTTTCGCTCCTTCCACGAGGTCTAGTTGTACCGCTGGACCGATGTGTCCTGATATGTCCTCGTCGAATACAGATTGGTACTTGTCGAGAAGCTTCGAAACAAGTTCATCGCCGGATACATCATTGATGCCCGTGATCTGTATACCCAGGTGAGGAAACCAGTTTCGTCCAAGGAGGTTACAACCTGCTCCCTTGATGACAACAAGTGGTAGTGTCATGGTTTTGTTTCCGTGCGTAACAATCACCGTTGCACATCCGAGAACTCGAAGAGACTGTCCTGACCATGTGCGTAGGAGCATGTTGTCGGTCTGAAGCCGTGGTCGATCATCTGTCCACGTAGCTTTGAACGTGACCTCACTGATGAGTGTGCAGGCTGCACCCGAGTCGACTTCAAAATCCAAGAACTTGCCATGTACGCGTAGCCGAGTCATGACCTTCTGTGTGCTGAACGCGTTGGTTACGGTGTTGAGCTCGTAAAGGGCCACGTCTGATGAGTCCTGCTGAGTCGACACTGGTGCTGAGGCAGCTGTCGAAGTTCCTTGTTGGGGATATTCGATGCTGTTGCTCGTTTTTGCTTCTTTCCGCTTTTTCAGACAGGCTTTTTCAATGTGTCCGCGTTTCTTGCAGTAGTTGCAGGAGACTGTCTGGAACTTGCAAGTGTCCGGATTATGTAGCGCGTTACAACGCCAACAGCGTTGTTTCTTCTTTTGGGCAGAGGCACTAGAGTGACCTTGGTTGTCTATCTTGCATGTGCTTATGCAGGATTCGTGAAACTCTTTAAATTCGGTTTTCACGCGTTTCTGGTCTTCGATGGCGTTTTCAGCTCGCAGTGCAAGGTCGAAAGCTTTCTTGAACGTCAAGTCCTTTTCTGCGAAGAGCCGTTGCTGGACCTGCTCGTTCCGAAAACCGCAAACGAAACGATCACGCAGCATGACGTCCATAGGCAGCATTGTCGGATTCGCTGCAGTGTCTGCGCTTGTCCCGAAATTGCAATCTGCTGCTAGCTTCTTGAGCGCCGTGACGTAATCACTGACCGTTTCGTCGTGCTTTTGGTCACGTCGCTGGAATCGTGCCCTGCAGAAGACCTCAGACGGTTGTGGATCGAAGTGAGCCTTGAGCATCTTGACTATGTCCTCGTAGCTCACTTGGTTGGGCTGCTTGGGTTGAACGAGGGCGCAGACGATGTCATAAGTCTGTTCCCCGCACAGCGTTAGCAGATGAGCACGTTTCTTCGATGCGTCCGTAATCTCGTTAGCCTCGAAGAAGAACTGTAGCCTCCCATACCAGGATCTCCAGGAGCTGGGGCTGCCGCTGAATTCGGGTAGCCGACCGAAGTCGGGCGTCGCCATGTTATTTCCTTGACGTCGGTGGAGTGCCGATGAGTCGATCCAGTCTTCCTCGTCGCCAACTGTTACGTCTGTACAGCCGCTTGTGACTGTAGACGATTTATTAAAGGACAGGAAACGTGAACAAGTTCAAAAGCGTAGCCCAGGCGTTGGAGTCACTCCTGGCCAGCGTTCGACGCCAGGCTCGCGCTCGTGCCACAGCGCCAGTGCCCCGCGCGCACTTCGTTAATGTCGTCTTCTAAGGCGACATGTCAAAATGGAAGCGCGAAAAGAACTCGCCACTCGTGTGCAGTCGTCAACAGAGTCGTATGTCTCGTACATACAGGATGTGCTCGCGTTGTGCCGAAAAGTCGACGAACAAATGACAGAGAGTGACAAGGTGGGCCACATACTTAAGGGCATCGCGGACGACGCCTTCAATTTGCTCGTCTACAATAACGTCACGACCGTAGATACGACTATCAAGGAATGCCGTCGCTTCGAAATGGCCAAAAGCCGCCGTGTTCTGCCTCAGTTTACGCGGCTACCAAACACGGCTGTTACATCCACTTGCACCGATCTCGGTGCCGCACCACCCATGCAGGAAAGCGTGACACGAATAGTTCGACGGGAGCTTGAGGCGTCAAGTCCGGCACCATTTCCTCCACAACCGCTCGATCATGGCGCCGCAGAAACGCCTCCGCCGGTCTCCGTTATTCAAGCCGTCGTGAGGCAGGAAATTGCAAAGCTTGGTTTTCCTGTGGCCTGCTCTGTGTCCCGACCCGTCTCCAGACAAATGACAACAAATGCACCACGCCATGACTTACATTTTATTCCGCGATCCCGCAATCCGGCGGAATGGAGAACTGCAGACGACAAGCCGATCTGCTTCCGCTGCCACCGAGTTGGCCATATCTCCCGCTACTGCCGCAGCACTTGGACGCCCTCAAACTGGAGTCAATTTTCCTCTAATCGACCATACGAGGACTCCCGTCGGTATTCGCCCAGTCGTGTGTACCTTTCTTCCGACATCCCCAACAGCCGCTCCACTGCTCGTTCGCCGCCACCACAACGTCGCCGTTCCCCATCGCCCCAACCACGCCGCTATCCGTCGCCGGTCAACTGTGGATCCTCTCGGACGGAAAACTAGATCATGCAGCTCCGGGAGGTAGTGCTGCATCGCTTGCGAATGATCCAAATCCTCCATTGACGCTCCCCACTGATACGAACTTGATTGAGGTGTATGTGGACGGTATTTCCTTGACGGCGTTAGTCGATACCGGAGCTCAGGTGTCTATAATGAGTGCTCATCTGTGTCGCCTGCTCAAAAAAGTCCTTACGCCTGCAGCAACTAAAGCCCTCCGTGTCGCTGATGGTGGAACTGTGGCCATCACTGGAATGTGTACCGCTCGTGTTAGTATTGCCGGCCGCCATGTTTCCGTTTTATTTACGGTCCTTGAAAACTGCCCCCACGACCTAATCTTCGGCATGGACTTCCTATCGACGCATTCTGCCCTCATCGATTGTGCCGCCGGTACTCTCTGCCTAGAACTTCCTCTTCTCCCGGATTCTGACCCTGAACCCCCGAACAGCTTGTGCACCACTGACTTCTTCCGGATACCACCTAAAGCTCTCACATTCATCGAATTGGCTACACCCTCTCCCGTGCTTGACGGTGATTATATCGTGACGCCGATTACTGATGTTCTCCTGGCGCGTGACATTACTGTCCCACACTCTGTCGTAAGCATGGCCTCTAACCGAACATATTTACCTGTCATCAATTTTGGTTTCATAAAACAAGTGCTACCCCAAGGAATTTCGGTCGCCACACTAAGGCCCTTAATTGACGACCACGTCACCTGTTTTACGGCAGACGTATGTCCCGAGCACCCACATCACTCGCAGGATGTCACGTGCCTCGATGCGACCTTACGCTCCATGATCGCCCCGGACCTCAAACCTGAGAAGTCAACCGCGCTATGCCGCCTCCTGGCTTCATACCGCGACATATTCGACGTCGACCACCGTCCACTCGGCCAGACTTCACTCGTCAAGCACCGCATTAACACAGGTGATTCTCATCCCATTCATCGGCGACCATACCGGGTGTCTGCCACCGAGCGTAAAATAATTCAACAAGAAGTCACCAAGATGTTAGCCAAAAGAATTATTGAACCCTCTTCGAGCCCATGGGCATCCCCCGTTGTGCTCGTTAAAAAGAAAGATGGCACCTGGCGCTTCTGCGTGGATTACCGTCATCTGAATAGAATCACGAAAAAGGACGTTTACCCTTTACCCCGCATCGATGACGCTCTCGATTGTCTCCACGGCGCCCGATACTTTTCCACAATAGACCTACGTTCCGGATACTGGCAGATTGCTGTCGACGAAAAAGACCAAGAGAAGACTGCATTTGTAACTCCAGACGGCCTATATCAGTTCAAGGTTATGCCATTTGGGCTATGCAACGCCCCAGCCACGTTTGAGCGCATGATGGACTCTCTGCTACAAGGGTTCAAATGGTCAACATGTCTTTGTTATCTTGACGATGTCGTTGTATATTCCCCAACATTTGAGACCCACCTTCAGCGTTTGTCAGCTATTCTCGACATATTCCGCACTGCAGGCCTCCAATTGAACTCGTCGAAGTGCCGCTTCGGACGCCGGCAAATTACAGTGTTGGGCCACCTTGTCGACGCCTCTGGTGTGCAGCCGGACCCCGAGAAAATTCGTGCAGTCACCAGTTTTCCTGTACCCCAGTCAGCCAAAGACGTCCGGAGTTTCGTAGGACTTTGCTCCTATTTTAGAAGGTTTGTGAAAGATTTCGCAACCATCGCTCGACCCCTCACAGACCTTCTAAAGAAAGACGTCACATTTACGTGGGGTACCGACCAAGCTGCTGCTTTTTCTCACCTAATCACGCTACTGACGACTCCACCCATATTGGCTCACTTTGACCCATTCGCTCCGACGGAAGTTCGAACCGATGCTAGTGGTCACGGAATCAGAGCCGTGTTAGCCCAGCGCCAACGGGGACACGACCGAGTTGTCGCCTACGCTAGCCGCCTCCTCACAGCTGCTGAGCGCAACTATTCTATTACGGAGCGTGAATGTCTTGCTCTTGTTTGGGCAGTCTCAAAGTTCCGCCCATATTTATATGGCACTAATTTCACTGTGATAACTGACCATCATGCGCTATGTTGGCTTACGTCACTGAAGGATCCTACTGGCCGGTTCGGGCGCTGGGCTCTGCGACTCCAAGAGTATACATTTACGGTGACGTACAAGTCTGGACGCCTACATCAGGACGCAGACTGCCTGTCGCGCTAGCCGGTCGCTGAGTCGAGCACTATGCATGACACTGACACCGAGCCTTGCATCTTTTCCCTTTCGCAAGTGACATGCATCGGTGATGAGCAGCGCTATGATGCGTCCTTGCGTGCTATCATTGAGAGCCTCGAATCACCATCTTCCAGTCAGTCCTATCGCTCGTTCGTGCTCCACGATGGTGTATTATACCGCCAAAGTTTTGAGCCGGATGGACCGGCTCTGCTGCTTGTCATTCCGAAACACCTTCGCTCGGAAGTTCTACATGAACTTCATGACCTTCCGACTGCTGGTCACCTTGGTGTGTCACGCACTTACGACCGAATACGCCGACGCTTCTACTGGCCAGGGCTTGCACGCTCAGTCAGAAGGTACGTTGCGGCTTGTGAGAAATGTCAGCGCCGCAAAACGCCATCGACACTTCCCGCCGGACGCCTTCAACCACTCGATATTCCGTCAGAACCGTTCCTCCGCGTTGGCTTGGACCTACTTGGCCCTTTTCCCTTGTCTTCCTCGGGTAACAAGTGGATAGCCGTGGCCACCGACTACGCCACGCGTTATGCCATCACACGAGCTCTCCCAACAAGCTGCGCCACAGATGTCGCCGACTTCCTCCTCAAGGACGTGATTTTGCAACACGGAGCCCCACGGCAGCTGCTTACAGATCGTGGCCGCACCTTTTTGTCGAAGGTCATAGCCGACATCTTGCAGTCCTGTAAAACGAGACACAAGCTGACTACGTCATACCACCCGCAAACCAATGGACTCACGGAGCGCCTAAATCGAACTCTTACAGACATGCTCGCTAAGTATGTTTCTACCAACCACACCGACTGGGATCTCGCGTTGCCGTACGTCACATTTGCCTACAATTCTTCGCGCCATGACACTGCCGGTTACTCTCCATTTTTTCTGCTGTTTGGCCGAGAACCAACATTGCCTCTAGACACCGTCATACCGTCTCCTGGGGTACCGACCAGTGAATATGCCATGGACGCTATCACTCGGGCCGCTCACGCACGCGAAATCACCCGTACTCGCCTTCTGACCTCTCAAGAGAAGCAACGGCGCTTGTATGACCAACGACACCGCGACGTACACTTTCCACCCGGTTCTTTGGTACTGCTCTGGTCTCCGACCCGTCAAGTTGGCTTGTCAGAAAAACTGCTTACTCGCTACACAGGCCCATACCGTGTCCTCCGTGTGGTTACGCCTGTAACATATGAAATTGGTCCTGCCACCCCATTGCCTTCATGTGCCCAACAGGCTACCGATATTGTACATGTTGCGCGCTTGAAGCCCTACAACTCTCCTAGTGACGTTGACATCTAAATGCGCCGAGACGGCGCTTGCGCCGCCGGGGGTTATGCTACATGCATGTATACTGATATTCTAGGGGGCGACGCGCGTGTGTGCCTGACGAGGAAGACGAAGGGTTGTCTCCGCTCGATCGCTGGTGAACCGGGCACGCCATTACCGCTGGTTTGGAATATATCTAATCCCCAGCCTCGTCGTTACGGCGTCTCTTCTTTTCCGTAACAATATATATATATATATATATATATATATTGTAGCATTGATATTTGGCACAGGCCGGAACGCCAGCTGAAGAAGAGAAGGAAGAGTGTTGTTGCTGCTCGCGCTCGCTCCGCTTGACAGCTGGTCGGTTCTACCGCTACGTTTTCCACAAAGTAAACGTCTCTTCTGCTCACCACTAAAGGTGTACTATCAAGTGGTGGAGAGTGCTGGGTACCTTTTTCCATCCTGGAACTCCGCAACCGAACTCTACCTTCGCCATCAACAATGTCCATCGACGCTGCACAGCAGACGGCTCCTACATCTCCACCTGTCCACTGTCCCGGCGTCCCGAGAGAGCGAGATCCAGACATCTTCAACGGCACCGATGAGCAGGACGTCGAGGACTGGCTCTCTTCGTTCGAACGAGTAAGCGTCAACAACAGGTGGGACGAAAACGACAAACTGGGCCGCGTCCACTTTTACCTCAGAGGAGTAGCAGAGCTCTGGCTCAACAACCACGAAGCCGAGCTTACCGACTGGGCCACTTTCAAGACCACCTTCGCGGACGTGTTTGGCCGACCGACAGTGCGCAAGCTCCGTGCAGAACAGCGCTTGCGGGATCGCGCCCAACTGTCGGGAGAGGGTTTCACGTCCTACATTGAGGACGTCGTAGGCCTCTGCCGTCGCTTTGATCCTGACATGTCGGAAACCGCCAAGGTAAAACACATTATGAAGGGCATCGAGGACGATGCCTTCCACATGCTGGTGGCTAAAGACCCGCAAACAGTTTCGGAAGTCATCCAACACTGCCAAAGTTTCGATGAGTTGCGAAAACAGCGCATTTCAACGCGACGGCCTACTTTCGACATGACCAGCACGCCAGCATTGACCGTTGGTGCAATATCTCCAGAACAGACTGTATTGACCCCGCAAATCCAGCAATTTATCCGAGAGGAAGTGGCACGCCAGTTGTCCCTTGCCCCCTTGCTTCCCAGCAATACGCATGGGCTGACCTCGTCACTGCGCCAAACCATCGAAGAGCAAGTCTGCGAGGCACTTCCCCCCACGTACCAGCCACCACCTGTGTCCGCTCCCCTGACTTACGCTGACGTCGCGCGAAGGCAGGTACATGCGCCGTCAAACGTCGTCGACCCTGCCCACCAAGCGAACGCCTTCTACGCAACACACGTACCGGCAGGCTCGCATGTTCCCATTTACCGCCGTCCTTCAACGCTTCCCAACAACCCTTGGCGTACATCGGATAACAGACCTATCTGTTATTACTGTCGTCAGCCTGGCCATGTTGAGCGGTTCTGTCGCCGGCGCGTCCCTCACTCAGGCATTATTGATGGCACCTACGGCTACGCCCCCACAGAACCACCACAGACGCTGCCGTTCCATGCAGCTTCGGACACTTCTCCGCCGAGCCGCCGCGCCTTCAACCCACGCCGATCGCCTTCCCCGCGCCGACGTTCGCCTTCACCAATGCTTCGGCGTGCACCACCTGCCCAAACGGAAAACTGACCATCGCAGTTCCGGAGGCAAGAACTGCGCCACCGTCGAACTCCACAAGGCCTCGTTCTCTACCGAATAATGAAATAACTGTCTTGATTGAAGGTATCCCCGTTCAAGCATTAATAGATACCGGAGCTGCCGTGTCTGTATTGAGTGAAGCATTGTGTCGCAAGTTAAGAAAAGTTACGATTCCGCTTTCTGGTCTCTCCCTTCGTACGGCAACAGCGCATCACGTGAACCCTTCTATGACGTGCACGGCTCGGTTAATCATCCAGGGCGTTCTGTACGTGGTTGAATTTATCGTGTTTCCGCACTGCTCACACGACGTCATATTAGGCTGGGACTTCCTTTCCACACATCATGCCGTTGTTGATTGTGCCCGGGCCGAACTAGAATTGTCATCGCTCTCCGACGACGATTATAATAAGCCTTCTATTTCTCGTGTTGTCGTCGCCGCGGAGACTGATATTCCACCTATGTCTTCTGTTATTGTGCCGATCTCGTGCGACCATGCCGCTTTTTCGCACGTCATGTTCACGCCGTCAGAAGACTTCACTTCTCGAAAAAACGTTCTTCTGCCTTTTGCTCTTCTGACGGTCGAAGCCACTTGCGCAAACATTTATGCCACGAATCTCCTTTCTGTACCAGTCACCCTATTCCGTGGGGAATGCATCGGCCGCCTTGAGGACATCGATTGTGTTTGCACCAATCAACTGCCCTATCAAGCAAAAAGCCTTGAGATCGCCAGTGTTACTTCCGCTCTCACATCCGCCACCTCTTCCCTCGACGTCTTCCTTCCATCGATTGATCCTGACCTTCCTGTTGACCAACGAACTCAACTCTTGACACTTCTCGACCACTTCCGCTCATCGTTCGACTTCAAACAAACCAGTCTGGGCCGAACATCTGCAATTGTCCATCGTATTGACACTGGCACCCACGCACCATTGCGTCAGCGTCCATACCGGGTCTCCCACGCCGAACGCCAAGTTATAGACGATCAAGTGTCTGATATGCTCAATCGTGGCGTTATACAGCCGTCTAACAGTCCGTGGGCCTCCCCGGTGGTACTGGTCAAAAAGAAGGACGGGGGCATCCGATTCTGTGTGGATTACAGGCGCCTTAACAAGATCACGCGCAAAGATGTTTATCCGCTCCCCAGAATTGACGACGCTCTCGACTGTTTGCAAGGTGCAGAATTCTTTTCTTCGCTGGATCTTCGATCGGGATACTGGCAGGTACCCATGGATGAAGCTGACCGCGCCAAGACTGCGTTTGTAACTCCGGACGGCTTGTACGAGTTTAACGTGATGCCGTTCGGCCTTTGTAACGCCCCAGCCACCTTCGAGCGTCTGATGGACAACATACTTCGAGGCCTTAAATGGCAGACGTGTCTTTGCTATTTGGACGACGTCGTCGTTTTTTCAAAAGACTTCGATACCCATCTTCTGCGCCTCGCAAGTGTCCTGCATTGCCTTACACATGCTGGGCTCCAACTAAATTTGAAAAAGTGCCATTTTGCCGCCCGGAAGCTCACCATCTTAGGGCATGTTGTCAGCAAGGACGGCGTTCTACCTGATCCTGGAAAACTCCGTGCTGTCGCCCAGTTTCCGAAGCCATCGACACTTAAGGAACTCCGGAGCTTTATCGGCTTATGTTCATACTTTCGCCGATTTGTCCGTAATTTTGCATCTGTCATGGCCCCTTTAACACGGCTACTTTCTGACACCGAGGGCATTTCGGCGTGGTCTTCCAATTGCGATAAGGCATTCGCGAAACTACGTCAATTGCTGACATCTCCACCGATTCTCCGTCACTTTGATCCTGATGCCCCTACAGAAATACACACCGACGCAAGTGGAGTCGGACTTGGCGCTATTCTTGCTCAACGCAAGTCTGGATACGACGAGTACGTCGTTTCTTATGCCAGTCGCACTCTTACTAGGGCTGAACAGAATTATTCAGTCACAGAAAAAGAATGTCTAGCCATCGTCTGGGCAATCACAAAATTTCGACCCTACGTCTATGGCCGTCCATTTGACGTCGTGACTGATCACCACGCCCTCTGCTGGTTATCGTCACTAAAAGACCCATCTGGCCGTCTCGCTCGTTGGGCGTTACGCCTCCAAGACTATGATATCCGTGTCGTCTACAGGTCAGGCCGCAAACATTCAGATGCCGACGCTCTCTCCCGCTCTCCACTTCCCCATGAACACGGAAGTACTTCTGTATCCAGCCTCGATGCTGTGGCACTTTCGTACGCGGACATGCCCTATGAACAGCGCCAAGACGCTTGGATAGCCTCTATGATAGAGTTACTGTCTCAGCCGTCCCAAGTTACGCCCAATCGTTCACTGCAGCGCACAGCTCGACACTTTACCATCCGCGATGGACTCCTGTACCGTCGCAACTACCTTTCTGACGGCCGCAAGTGGTTGCTTGTGATTCCTCGCCACCTACGTGCCGACATTTGCGACTCTTTTCACGCGGATCCTCAATGCGGCCACGCCGGTGTGATAAAAACGTATGCACGTCTCCGGCTGCGGTACTATTGGCGCGGAATGTACCGCTTTGTCCGACAGTACGTGCGTTCGTGCTCCAAATGTCAACGCCGAAAAAGCCCACCACACATAGCCAATGGACAACTGCAGCCGTTGCCTTGCCCCTCCCGCCCTTTCGACCGCATCGGAATTGACTTGTACGGTCCCCTTCCCTATACGCCTAACGGGAACCGCTGGGTGATTGTCGCCATTGATCACTTGACACGCTATGCTGAAACTGCTGCGCTGCCAGAGGCCACATCACGTGAAGTTGGCTTATTTATCCTTCACAATCTCATTCTACGCCATGGCGCGCCTCGTGAGCTACTCAGTGACCGCGGCCGTACGTTCCTCTCCGAAGCGGTACAAGCCCTTCTTCGCGAATGCAACGTTGTGCATCGGACAACCAGCGCATACCATCCGCAAACGAATGGAATGACCGAACGGTTTAACCGCTCACTGGGCGACATGCTATCCATGTACGTGTCCGCTGATCACACCAACTGGGACCGCATACTGCCCTTTGTAACTTACGCTTACAACAGCGCCACTCAGTCTACGACAGGATTCTCTCCGTTCTTCCTCCTTTACGGGCGCGAACCTTCCTCATTCATGGACACCATTCTCTTGTATCATCCAGACGCTTCGGAATCCACAACTCTATCTGAAGTCGCCACCTATGCAGAAGAATGCAGGCAACTCGCGCGTTCCTTAACCGCCCAAGATCAAGCGTACCAGAAGAACCGTCACGACGAAAACCTGTCTTCGCAGTCATACTCGCCTGGCGCCTTGGTATGGCTTCGGGTTCCCTCATCTGTTCCTGGTCTTTCCACCAAGCTACTGCCGAAGTACGAAGGCCCCTACCGAGTCCTACGTCAGGCCTCACCGGTTAACTATATTGTTGAGCCGGTTCAACCATCAACAGACCGACGGCATCGAGGCCGCGAGACTGTTCACGTAGATCGATTGAAGCCGCACTACGACCCACCCGTCGTACCCGTTCCATAGGTCGCCAGGATGGCTCCTTTTCTGAGGGGGGAGTGATTTGTAGCATTGATATTTGGCACAGGCCGGAACGCCAGCTGAAGAAGAGAAGGAAGAGTGTTGTTGCTGCTCGCGCTCGCTCCGCTTGACAGCTGGTCGGTTCTACCGCTACGTTTTCCACAAAGTAAACGTCTCTTCTGCTCACCACTAAAGGTGTACTATCAATATATATATATATATATATATATATATATATATATATATATATATATATATATATATATATATATATATATATATATATATATTTGGCAAAATTGTCGCAGCTATTTTTTGTCTGAGGACATCATTGTTGTGACATGTCAGGAAAGCAGGAAAGTTTCAGGAAATCTTCTCCTTGCTCCTGGAGGTGTGATAAAGTTTGTGCAATGTTCTAAAAAAGCAATACGCAACGAAAGGTTATACAAACGAGCTTTTTTTTCGAGACCTAGATGCGCCTAAAACATGCCAGAAGATATGCGTAGAAAAGCACCATGTGAACACTCACGCGAGCTACTATCGCCTGCAGGTGTCCTTGTTATTTCGGTCGCGCTGTTAGTGAAGATGCGTCCAAGCAAGAAAGTAAAGTGAGCGCGGCACTGCACCGATTGTTGGCGGTAAATGTTAATTTCTGTGATGCTCATGTAATAGGAAAAAGGCTTACCAGGCGCCTGTCATGAACTCCGAAGTCATAGATATGCACGCGCAGCACAGAAGCCTAACGGCTAAACTACATTATATTACTTAAGTTATAACAGTTACTTACAAAAGGAACGAGCATCAGCTTATGTGTAATTATGATGAAACATGTTGCTTATTTAAAAGATGTGCACTTATGGAGCTTGTTAATCAGCTCTACCAGCCAAACAGAATTTGGTGGCATATTTAATCTTACGAGACACATCGCTTGTCTTGCATCGACGTGTTTATATAAAGCGAATATTCATTGTTGACAGGTTACCTCGATTATGTGCATCGATACTTTTCTAAGCTTCTACCACTCATTCATCCTCTACTGTACGCCAACGGAGGACCTGTCATTGCTGTTCAGGTGAGTATACTGAGACATTGTGCAGTTACTTGTGTGCACATCCTGTTTATGTAATAAAATGCACTTGTGGCCAGAGGGTTTTGGGATGTTAACAAAGCACCTCAACGTTCAAAGTGCTCAACAAGATCCCCCGAAACTGGTGACGACGATGAATGCATGAGAGTGAAAACAAGTAGGAAAGGGTCATCGCATTAGTGCTCAGCAGAATACATTTTTGTGAGTGATATGGAATTTGGTGACATACTGAAAATAACCAAGCCAAGTGTTCCTGGTATGTGTTTCTTACCTTCACGATTACTTTCTAGGGGATGGTATGGAAGATATCATACTTCGCTGGTGCCCTTTGAAAGCACTGTGTTGAAAGGCAGAATGAAGGCTTAAGCAAACTAAAGCAAACTTTAGTTTGCTTTAGTTTAAGCAAACTAAAGAAGCTGGCTGTATGAGGGAATGTAAGAAAGGCCAAAGTACGAGAGGACGTGGGCCTGTTCCACGCATCTTTTCTGTTTGTTGCGCCTAATTTGTTTTGTTTTTGCTATAAAACTAACAACACATTTTATTTTCTGAAACTCACATCTACATGCATATATGTAATGCTTCATGTCACTACTGCTTGTCCTTTATCGATATGGAGTATTATATTTTACAACTTACATTTTTATCCCATTTTCTTCACACGATTACCAGGTGGAAAACGAATACGGTAGTTATGCAGCGTGTGATTACGTATACACTGCCTATCTACGTGACATTATGCGCCACTACTTGGGCGATGACGTTATCTTCTACACGACGGACGGCGACAATGACGAAATCCTGAAATGCGGGAAGCTTGATGGCGCCTATACGACGGTGGATTTCGACACAGGTACATTAAATAGAGATTGAATATCGTAACTCTTCAGAGAGCGAGCTAAACTAAAATATAAAGGGCTCTCATTTCTGTCAAGGACAGAAATGACAGCCCTTTATATATATATATATATATATATATATATATATATATATATATATATATATATATATATATATATATATATATATATATATATATATATATATATATATATATATATATATATATATATATATATATATATATATATAGTGGGAGTAATAATTCAATGGGCCAGTTAGTATTCGTGAAGGTATGGGATATGGCACAACGGGAGCGTTGTCAACGAGGATAAATATATTTATTTCCCAACAGTTTCGGGAGGGGTCCTCCCTTCATCAGGGGATGAGTTATACTGAAATGAACTTCCAAACTTCATTGCTGCCGCGTCCCTCTCGCCTTGAAAGATGTTTGCGAGAGTGAGAGGGAACTAAACAAACGGAAAAACAAAAAAGGGGGAGAAAAAAGACGAAAAAGAAAAAGAAAGAAAAGAAAGAAAGTAAAAAAGAGGAAAAACCACTGTCAACACTGAGAACGAAAGCAACTGTCCGTGTACGTCCACATACGGTTCATATCACGTGCTGTTCAGTTCTCGACGTGTGTCGTGCCACCCAAGATTGTCGCCGCGGTGCCGGGAGGGTCCGTGACGGCGTGCGTAAAGAAAGGGTTTCCCCGTAATGGGTCGGTCGGCGTGCGGCGTGCGTAAAGGAAGGGTTTCCCGTTAATGGGTCGGTCGGCTATTTACCTTTAATCTTCGTCCGTTTCCCTTCAATGGTCATCAAGAGGTAGGCGAACGTAAACACTTTGTATGTGCATGTGGAAAAAAGAAAAAAAAGGAAGAAAAAAAGGAGAAGAATAAAGAAAAACAAAAAACAAGAAAGGACATTTACACGTACGAGTCAGTCAGAAAAAAGCATGGTCTCCAGCTATCAATCTTTGTCACCAATTTCCTCCTGGCTTACTTCTCGGAGGCAGTTGAGTTTTCCGGGGCCCTCTCTGATGCCGGCTACTAATGTTCGAAATTTGAAAATAAAATATGCCTCACGCTGTTCGCGCTCGCGTCTGTTTGAGAAACCGGACTGCAAAAGAGTTACGCTGATATTTTCAAAACCGTGGTTTGGCAGGCGCAGATGTCTAGATAAAGGTAGCTTCGGCAGTGAAGTGGTGTGGTACCGGTGATTATTGAACCGCAGCCGAAATGGCGTGTCTGTTTGGCCGATATATTCTTGTTCGCAGATGTTGCAATGTAGCATGTATATTACGTTACTGGAGTCACAATTAAGGCTTTCAGCTATGCAGAATTTGAAATCATTACAACACCACCACCCAGGAAAACACTAATGGTACAAACGAGCACCCATCTAGGAACACACCGTGTGACACTGTGGTTGTAAACTTATCGGACACGAGCTTGTCACCTGACGAAGTAAAACTGCTATCTAAGGGACTAAGCTTCTGCCCGACCACAAAATTTGTCAATGAATTCCACTTACTCCGAGACCTCGACAACTTCGCTCGAAGCTTAAGGTTGCGCGAATATTTCTTAGATAGGCCTTCTAACCACAAAACAATTCACCGTCGTAAATCAAATGATTGGACACCGAACAGTAATCGAGACAAGTGCTTGGACCTTTATATCACCGCAGTACAGAAAGATATAGTACACGAATACCACAGACAGAAAGGAAACCGAGAAAACTTGACCAAATCTGAAAAAATAAGCATGAAAAATTTGGCATCTAGGACAGACATAACAATAAAACCCGCTGACAAAGGAGGAGCAATTGTAGTCCTTAATACAACCAACTACCTACAAGAAGCATACCGCCAACTAGACGACTCAAGATTTTACGAACGCCTCCCAGGTGATCCGACAGACGAATACAAACGTATCGTATCAACAGAACTAAAGAAACTGTTGGACGCAGAAAAGATAACCAACACTGACCACAAACTGATGCAAGCAGCATACCCTCATCCAGGTCGCTTCTACATCCTCCCAAAAATTCATAAACCCGGTAACCCAGGTCGACCAATCATATCAGGCATCGGTACAATAACTGAACCCATATCAGGGTACGTGGACAAACTAATAAGCCACATTCCATGCACCCTCGCGTCGTACATAAAAGACACCACACATTTTCTTCGAGACATTGCGGGTATCTGTGTGCCGAAAAACTCGTACTTGGTTACCCTTGATGTCTCTTCATTATATACAAATATTCCTCACGATGACGGCATAGCTGCACTAAGAAACATGTACACAAACCATAGACAATCTAACACCCCAGATTTCTCTGCCATTGCAACATTGACGAGGATGGTCCTCGAATTAAATTCATTCGAGTTTAACCAAGAGTATTTTCGGCAAATCAGCGGGACCGCTATGGGCACCAAAATGGCACCTAATTATGCCAACATATTTATGGGAAAGCTAGAATCTGAATTTCTTGCACAAAGTTCCTTGAAACCAATGTTATACAGAAGATACATAGACGACATCTTTCTTATTTGGACCCACAGCGAGGACGAACTTCTCAGCTTTATAGACACTTACAATGCTGTACACCCGAACATACACTTCACACACACATACTCGCAAGTTACCGTAAATTTTCTTGATGTTACCATAACGATAGAAGAAGAGAAGCTCTCTACAACCCTATATCGCAAACCAACGGATCGACAACAATACCTTCATTACCAAAGCGATCACCCACGCCACTGTAAAAACAGTATTCCATACAGCCAGGCTCACCGGTTTAAGCGAATCTGCTCTAGAGACGCTGACTTTGACACGAGCTCACAGAGGCTAAAACTTATGCTCGAGCAACAAAAATACCCCCCACATGTAATTAATGACGCTGTTCAAAAAGCGAGAAAACTAAAGCGTGAAGACTTACTTATGAAGCGACCACCACGAGAAGACCCACAACGAACAAACCTCTGCTTGACTTACAGCACAAACTTCCCCAATGTAAACAAAATCCTTAAACGACATTACAACATTCTGGAACAAAGTGAACGTCTGAAACGCGCATTCCCATCCGCTCCAGGCGTCGTTTACCGACGACCACGTAACCTCAAAGACACCCTTGTCCACTCCCAAATTAACACATCACCCCCCAATAATTCATGCCGCCCTTGCTTAAAGCCACGATGTCTTGTATGTAAGGCGATGCGAGAAACAGACAAAGCAACCAGCACGCAATCCAAGTTTTCGATTAACATACGAGGAAACCTAACATGCGATTCTTCTAATGTGGTGTACCTACTCGAATGCAACGTGTGTGGTATGCAGTACATCGGACAAACAGAAACACCATTTAGGATTCGCTTCAATAATCACAGAGCCCATGCGAAATCAGCCCCAAGTCTACCTCTATCAAAACACCTCAATCTTCCCGACCATGCATTCGACAAACTATCAGTAACGCTCTTAGAGACGGGATTTAAATCAAATCGAGAACGTGAACAACGAGAGTCATACCTTATCCACCAATTTAACACCCTCGATAGAGGAATAAATGAGAATCCTGGTACACTTGCAGCAATTAAAGCATTAGAAAACAATAACGGCAACGATGAAAATAGTAACTGAGTTCACGGCACTGCAGCTGCGAAGGGCACTGGACAACCTAAAACAATTCCAAGTGTAACTACTCTTCCTAAGTGCAGCTGTCATCTGTTTTCTGTTTTATTTTACTACCCAATCAATTGTGCCATGCACGACATGCCCAACAGCAACCATGTGCACAGCCGGGAGGCCCCCACGACACGCGTAATTTAGAAGCGGGCCAGGAATTCGCATTGCACGCGCTTGCACAGCCTACCGCAATACGGGGCACCCCTATTTTTACGACGAAATGTTGACAGGGCGCGGAGTAGTTAAAGGCTTATAACTTCCTAAAATGCCCGCTGACCAGCCTCTGCCACAATACGCGGCCCCCGTCTTTCTACGACGAATTGTTTACGGGACCCCGAGCAGTTAAAGGCTTAGGACTTCCTGAAAAGCTCTTTTTTGCCCCACACCGAACCGCCAGTGCCAGGAGGGACCGTCTGATCGGGAGGAATGCGCTAGTGAACGGAAACATACACAGACCGCTGACATCAGAAAGGTGAAGGGGAGAGGGGGGAGAGAGATGGGGGGGAGTGGAGGAAAAGTGGAAGGGGGGCACCCGAGGGGCGTTCACCGTATATTATTTTTATCTTTTTCCTTTTTTTTCTTTCCTTTTCTTTTTTTTCTTTTTTTTTTCCCCTCTTACCTTGCCCTCTGATTTGAGATTGTATAAAGCTGAGCACCGACAAACTGTATCTTTATTCCTGATGAAGGCCAGACTCTAGGCCGAAACGTCGAAATAAACCACGTTGTGACCGCTCACGGAGGATCTACTAGACTATATATATATATATATATATATATATATATATATATATATATATATATATATATATATATATATATATATATATATATATATATATATATATATATATATATATATATATATATATATATATATATATATGCAATCCCAGTGACACTATTTTGATAATTACTTGCGACACAAAGAGCTGCGCTTCGAGCTCTCCCTTTGAAATACTTGCCCGTTTACAATGGTTTAATCGAGATATAACGTAACAGTGGCCAGAAGACGGCAGAAAATTTCGTCCTTACCGCACATGCGCTGAGGGAATGCGTTGTAAGATATGTACATTGCCCTTGGTTGATCTTTTTCCGTTCTTTATTGGCGAACCATCGTCGAACAATGGTTATAACCATGGTTATAGTTAGTACAAGTTCGTATAATTAGTACAAGTTCGTATAATTAGCACAAGTTAGTACAAGTTATAACCATGGGCGAACCATGGTTATAATTTAGTACATGTTCAAGAAGTGTAAACAGTACCTCGCCACTTACATTAGTTGATGAGTCAGATTTTACATATTAAGAAACCATAGCCGCTATTTCGTCATGGTTGGGTATGTTGGTGTACAGTGAGCAGACGTCCATGGTCACCAGAAAACTGCTGCCTGGGATGTCGAGACTTGAAGTTTCGCAGATGAAGTGGTTTGTGTCCTTTAGGTAATAGGGAAAATTTGGGGGAATGTTTTTTATTAAGGAATTTATGAATTCTGATATATTTTCTGTATGTGCTGTTACTGGATACTATCGGACGTCCCGGATGACCTGCCTTGTGTATTTCGGGGAGCAAATAGAATCGACCGGGAACAGAATGGGCCGGTAACATTGCTTTTAACATTTTGCCGGTAATTTTCTCGTTCCGGCGGAGATTGTTTAGGGTTACTTTTATCTCCCTTTCAAATTCGGGAGTCGGATCCGTTGGAAGTTCTTTGTAGAATTTTGTGTCTGATAGCTGTCGTTCCCCTTCCTTTAAGTAGTCCGACGTGTTTAGAATTACTATGCAGCCCCCTTTATCAGCCGGTTTGATAGTAATTCCAGTGTTTTTTCGTAGTTCATCGAGTGCCCTTCGTTCTGACTTTGATATGTTGTTTCGAAATGGTCTTTTTTTCATACGCTCTGATGATATTTTTTTGAACTGCTGATATATACATATCGAGGTGTTTGTCCCTCTGCTCACCTGGACACCATGATTTGTCACCACGAATCAATCTATTCTCGTCTGTAGAGTCCTTGCGATCATGAAAGTATTCACGGAGGCGGAGATTACGCGTAAAGTTATCGAGGTCTTGGTACAGTCCAAATTCATTGAATCTACCGAATCATGGACAAAAGGTTAAGCCTCTCGACGAAAGTTGAAGCTGAGCGGGTGTGAGCGTTGTGTTGAACAGATTAAGGACATTTTTTTCATAAGTTTTTGGCTGCTCTTGGCTATCACATGGCACGGGAGTGTCAGCGTCATATTCGAGAGTAAGGGTATTTTGATTAGGATTGAACTGTATTTTCGAGTTCCCATTTTTCTCCTCAAAATTAGGTTGTGCTGCGGGTGCTCCATGGCGTTCTTGTACGGCCTGATTCCTATTTTTCTGTGTCAGAGCAGTGAAGCTTCTGCAGTCCCGATTGATTTTTCTATCTTTTACTACTAAAATTTCGCCTTTCTTTTTTAGTTCATATCTTTCCAGTTCTCTTGCCTCATGCTCTCCAAGATTAGATACCAATTTCTGCGTGGCCTCCGTGACACTGTATTCGGCGGCCTTACGCTCACTATGGTCCGCAATGACCCGAGTCAGTTGCAAGGACGCTTCTAGTAATATTTTTTCCCACTTCCCCCTTTCTGCTTCACTCAGTGTAGACATTGAGGGGCTGCAGGCTAGGCGGAGGCCCTTAGGTGCAATTTCGTGAGATAGATATTTGGTTAGTTGTTCCACGTGTTTTTCGTATTGCACCCGCTTTTCAATGATTTTCCTAATCGATAGAAATGAGTGGGACCATGCGTGTTTAAGACTGCCCTTACCTTTTGTTTCCCCGTGTCATTTGGAAGCCGCCGCCTTGGTCTCACTCTCGCAAACATCTTTCAAGGCGAGAGGGACGCGGCAGCAACGAAGTTTGGAAGTTCATGTCAATATAACTCATCCCCTGATGAAGGGAGGACCCCTCCCGAAACTGTTGGGAAATAAATATATTTATCCTCGGTGACAACGCTCCCGTTGTGCCATATATATATATATATATATATATATATATATATATATATATATATATATATATATATATATATATATATATATATATATATATATATATATATATATATATATATATATATATATATATATATATATATATATATATATATATATATATATATATATATATATATATATATATATATATATATATCTGTAGTGCGGCGATGGCGTAGTGGTTAGAGTAAAAAAAATCCGCGTGGTGATGGGACTGCATAAAGAGGCCTGGGGTGCGGCCTCACCAGTGACCACCACCGGTAACGCACTCCCTCACCACAGAAGGATTGGCCACCCTGGTGCAGTATCTGGCCACTACCTCCTACATGCATACGTCAATTAACTCACGGACCTCAGTCCCCAGCAGCTGCGAAGCAACTGACTACGGCGGAGGTCAGATCTGCAACGCAGCAGAGGGTGCTAAGAATCCCTTGATCCGGACAGGCCGCCGTTGGAACATGAACTTGGCAACGTTTAACGCTCGAACCTTATCTAGTGAGGGAAATCTAGCTGTACTATCCGAGGAGCTAGAGGGAGTTAAATGGGATATAATAGTGCTCAGTGAGGTTAGGAGGACAGGTTAGGAGTACAGTGCTACAGAATGGGCACGTCCTTTGCTATCGGGGCTTGGCTGACAGAAGAGAACTGGGAGTGGGGTTCCTAATTCACAGAAACATAGCTGGTAACATGGAGGAATACTATAGCATTAATGAAAGGATGGTAGGTATTGTAATTAAACTTAATAAGAGATACAAGATGAAGGTGGTACAGGTTTACGCGTCTATATCCAGCCATGATGATGCTTCAGTTGAAAGCTTCTATAAAGACGTGGAATCGGCAATGAGTAAGGTAAAAACACAGTATACTATACTTATGGGAGACTTTAATGCCAAGGTAGGGAAGCAGGCTGGATACCAGGCAGTAGGAGATTATGGCATCGGTACTAGAAACGCCAGAGGAGAGATACTACTAGAATTCACAGAACGCAATAATTTATGGATTTTGAATACCTTCTACCGAAAACGAGGAAACCGCAAGGGGACATGGAGAAGCCCTAATGGCGAAAATAAGAACGAAATAGACTTTACAATGAGTGCACACCCAGACATCATGCAGGACGTGGAAGTGGTTGGCAAGGTATGATGCAGTAACTATAGAATGGTACGGTCTCAAATTCGCCTAGACTTGAAGAAGAAACGACAGAAACTGATACGCAAGAAGCCAATCAATGAGCTAGCACTGAGAGGGAAAGTACATGAAGGAATTCAGAGTCTCGCTTCGAACAGGTACTCGGCTCTTAGTGAGGAAACCAACCTTAGCGTAGATACAATGAATGATGATCTGACTAGTATCATTACGGAGTGTGCAGTGGAAGATGGAGGCAAGGTAGTTAGACAGGACACTGGCAAGCTTACCCAGGAAACGAAGAATCTCACTAAGAAGCGTCAAATCATGAAAGTCTCAAGTACAACAGACAAAATAGAACTGGCAGAGCTTTCGAAATTGATTAATAGGCCTAAGGTATCCGATGTAAGAAGGGATAACATGGAGAGAATTGAACGCGCTCTGAAAAACGGAGGAAGCGTCAAAGCAGTGAAGAGGAAACTTGGAACAGGCAAAAATCAGATGTATGCACTAAGGGACAAAGAAGACAAAGTAACTACTGATATGGATAGGATAGTTGAAATAGCGTAGGAGTTTTACAGAGATCTGTACAGTAGCCTGGACAACCACGACTTTAATACTATAAAAACTAGCAGTAACCCAGATGACGCCCCATCAGTAATGATAGAAGAAGTAAGAAAAGCTTTGGAGAGCTTACAAAGAGGCAAAGCTGCTGGTGATGATCAGGTAACATCATATCTGCTGAAAGATGGAGGACAGATTGTGTTAGAAAACTAGCCACCCTGTTTCCGAGGTGTCTCCTGACGGGAAGAGTACCAGAGCCTTGGAAGAATGCTAACATCATTTTACTACATAAGAAAGGAGATGACAAGGACTTGAATAATTACAGGCCGATAGGCTTGCTCTCTGTAGTATACAAGCTATTTACAAAAGTAATTGCTAACACAATAAATAAACATTAGAATTCAATCAACCAAATGAACAAGCAGGATTTTTAACAGACTACTCAACAATCGACCACATTCATACTATCAATCAGGTAATAGAGTAATGCTCAGAATATAACCAACCACTATACGTAGCCTTCATAGATTACGAGAAGGCGTTTGATTCAGTAGAAATATCAGCCGTCATGCTGACACTGCAGCATGAGGGCGTCGATGAAGTATATATAAACATTCTGAAAGAAATCTACAGGGGTTCAACTGCTACCAAAGTGCTTCATAAAGAAAGCAACAGAATACCAATCAAGAAGGGTGTACTTCTGGGAGACACAATCTCCCCAATGATATTTACCGCGTGCTTACAGGAGGTTTTCAGAGGCCTAGAATGGGAACAGTTAGGGATAAGAGTTAATGGAGAGTACCTTAGTAACCTGCGCTTTGCCGATGACATTGCATTGCTGAGTAACTCAGGGGACGAATTGAAAGTCATGATTACGGAGTTAGACAAGAAGAGCAGAAAGGTGTGTCTTAAACTTAATCTGCAGAAAACGAAAGTAATGTACAGCAACCTCGGAAGAGAGCAGCCCTTCGAGATAGGTAATAGTGCACTTCAAGTGTTAAAAGGCTATGTCTACTTAGGGCAGGTAATAACCGTGGAGCTGAACCACGAGATTGAACTAACTACAAGAATAAGAATGGGGTGGAGCACATTTGGCAAGCACTGTCAAATTATGACAGGTAGATTGCCACTATCACTCAAGAGGAAGGTATATAGCAGCTGTATCTTGCCGGTACTTAGCTACGGAGCAGAAACCTGGAGACTTCCAAAGAGGGTTCAGCTTAAATTGGGGATGACGCAGCGAGCAATGGAAAGAAAATTGGTGAGTGTAACCTTAAGAGACAAGAAGAGGGCAGAGTGGATTAGGGAACAAACGGGGGTTAAGGATATCATAGTTGAAATCAAGAAGAGGAAATAGACATGGGTGGGCATGTAGCGCGTAGACAGGATAACCACTGGTCATTAAGGGTAACTAACTGGATTCCCAGACAAGACAAGTGGGTTAGGGGGAGACAGAGGGTTAGGTGGGAAGATGAGATTAAAAAGTTTGCGGGTATAAATTGGCAGCAGCAAGTACAAGACCGGGTTAACTAGCGTAACATGGGAGAGGCATTTGTCCTGTAGTGGACGTAGTCAGGCTGATGATGATGATGATAATATATATATATATATATATATATATATATATATATATATATATATATATATATAAACTGTCTCTCTGTTCAGACAGCATTACATATTCCAGAGTTTACTATCCTCGTAGTAAACTGCCGTAGCATAAAAAACAAAGTTGACGAATTTGCTACGCTCACTTCAACAGCCAAGCCCCACATTATCATTGGCACAGAGTCTTGGCTTCATAGTTCGGTCCGGGACGCTGAAGTTTTTCCGCATGGCTTTGTCGTATATCGTAGTGACAGAAATACCCAAGGGGGAGGTGTTTTTCTGCTTGTCGATGCCAGCTTACAATCTACTTCACTAACCGTATCGTTGAGCTGCGCAGAATCAGTATGGTGTAACGTTCACTTAAACAGCTGTCGAGTCACCACCGTCGGGTCATATTATCGTTCACCAGCATGCGCTAATCCGGAAGCCTTCAGGTCTTTATCAGACTTTCTGTGAACATTGAACCACGGTTACATACTTGGAGGTGATTTTAACATGCCGGACGTTCAATGGTTGGATCAAAAATGCATTTCCACCGACTCGTGTGCGCTGTCTTCCAGTTTCTACGATTTGATACAAGCAAACGATCTTTTTCAATTTGTAACCGAACCTACCAGAAAAGGAAAAGACCGCGGTTCCGTTTTAGATTTGCTCTTCGCAAATAGGCCCTGACTTGTCCGAGATACTGTCGTTGTCCCTGGAATTAGTGATCATGACTGCGTCGTTGCCTATTTACCACCAATTAGATTCAAAACTGTGCACAATAACCCACGTAAGGTTTTCTTTTATAATAAAGGAGATTATGTCTCCTTATCCAGGGAACTTGCATCATTTTTACCAGAGTTTAACGAAATGAGTCGATGCTCTAATTGCAACACTCTATGGAAAGCTTTCAAGAACAAACTACAGCAATTAATAGCAAAATGTGTTCCTAGCAAACTAATATCCCGCAAAAGGCGTGCCGACAAGCCGTGGGTGTCCCGTGACGTACATCTACTTATCAACAAAAGGCGCCGTCTTTTGCAAACGTATAGAAAAAAGAAAGACCAGAGCGTAATGGATGCCGTAAGGCTCCTCGGAAAGACATAAAAATACGGAACAAAATTGCTAAAGACAAATATTTCTGCTCTTCGGGAACTAAGTTAAAGGAAAATCCCAAAGAAATGTGGAAATTTTTGAAATCCCAGGGCAAGGAACATACAGGAATACCCTGTCTTCACGTTAACGGCACAACTGTCTCTGAGGACCATGAAAAGGCTAATTGTTTCAATCATTACTTTCAGTCTGTTTTCTCTCTAACGTATTGTGAAAATGCTCCGAGTGTCTCAGAACAAATAAATGAACAAATGGATCCCGTCATTGTGACCTATAATGGTGTACTCAAACTACTCCAGAATGTTAAAGTTAATTCTTCAGGCGGAACTGACGGCATACCCAATTACGTCCTTCATGCCCGCCGTGAGACTATTGCCCACTTTATCGTTACTCTGTTCTCCAAGTCGATCGCTTCTGGTGACCTGCCTGAGGATTGGAAAATCGCTAACGTCGCCCATTCACAAAAGTGGCCCGAAAAGCAATCCTGAAAACTATAGGCCCATATCCCTCACAAGTGTCTGTAGTAAAATCCTAGAGCATATAATATATAGCGCCATAATAAAACACCTGGAATCTAATAGATATTTTACTAACTGACAACACGGCTTTCGGGCAGGTTTTTCCTGTACAACGCAATTAATAGAATTTAGTCATGATCTCTTCTCATCATTTGACGTAAAAGAACAGACTAACTGTGTATTTTTGGATTTTAAAAAAGCAGTTGATTCTGTCCCGCACTCGTTGCTGCTCCATAAGTTGTCTTTTCTTGGCCTACATCATGATGTTGTCCAGTGGATAACAGGTTATTTGCATAATCGTACCCAATGTGTCCTGATAAACGGCTGTATATCAGGTGCTGTGAATGTTAGTTCTGGTGTTCCGCAGGGGTCTGTTTTAGGGCCCCTGCTTTTCCTTGTATATATTAATGATATTGTAAGTAATTTGTCCTGCAAAGTACGCCTTTACGCAGACAACTGCGTTGTTTATCGCAGTATCAAAAGCCCACTTGACATGGACTATATTCAAAGCGATCTCGACCATATCCAAACGTGGTGTGCAAAATGGAAAATGACTTTGAATATTGCGAAATGTAAGCACGTTTCCTTCACACGCAGTCGCAGCCCTGTTTTATCAAAATACACTCTGGGAAGTACGCATCTTGATACAGTGCTAGATTATAAATACCTCGGCGTCTATTTTTCATCTAACCTAACCTGGAAACGTCAGATTGAACACGTCTCCTTTTCTGCTTCCCGCATGCTCAACTTTCTAAAGCGCAACTTCAGTGATGCTCCTCCAAAAGTTAAAGAACTTTTATATTTCACCAACGTAAGATCCATTACGGAGTACACCTGCGCCGTGTGGGACCCACAATTTGAAAATTTATGTACACTGCTAGAACGCGTCCAGAACCAAGCCGCCCGATTTGTAACTAAAAATGATAGTTTTCGCACTAGCATTACATTACTTAAATCATAGTTGGGCTGGGAAACACTAAGTAAACGTCGGTTGCATCACAAATTTGAACTACTATATCGTATTTATTTCAATAAGACTAGTCTTGATCCTAAAATTTTCTTACTAACCCCGCACTTTGTATCTAAGCGACGCGACCATGAATGGAAAATTCGTGAAATTGATGGCCGTACTGATGTGTACAAGGGTTCTCTCTTTCCCCATTCCATTGGGGCCTGGAATAAACTACCAGGTAATATTGTTAATTGTACATCTGATGCTCTGTTTCACACGTTTTTGTCGCACATGTAAATTTTTTATTGTGGCACTGCTTGTACATTTGACGCGCTATTGTGCAGATTTGTACCACTTATTCTCATGTCAGTTCTCTTTTTCCTTTTCTTTCTTTTATTTTTTCCCCCATATGATGAATCGTATTCATGTATTTGCATATACCCCCCTGCTGTAATGCCTTGTTGGCGCTGCAGGTAAAATGAATGAATAAATAAATAAATAAATAAATATATATATATATATATATATATATATATATATATATGTATATATATATATATATATTTATATTTATATACCATAGCAACCGACTAATTGACAACAAAACACAAATTTATTTGCTTACCCATGCCTGCTGCACACAAAATTAAAGTAACCGCTGTACTGATTCCGTCGCTTGTCTGCTACTAAATAATTAACTGAACGAGGCAACTGCTTTAGTTCATGAAGCGGCACATTGAGGAACGATACGCGACTCTCTGTGTGCGCAGCAATTGAGCTTCGAGGTTGTGTGCTTTCTTCCGTATCGTTGCGCAGGCAGCGACGTCGGCAAAGCGTTCGCTGTGCAGCGGCGACACCAGGAGCGGGGTCCTCTGGTCAACTCGGAATACTATACGGGCTGGTTGGACTACTGGGCTGAACGTCACTCGGTCGAGAGCACAAGCGTCTTCGTGAGCCAGTTGGACAAGATGCTCAACATGAATGCCTCTGTCAACATGCAAGTCTATTGACTTACGACTTTATATAACCAGTGGCGTATATCCTGAAAAGTCAGAAGGGGAACACATATCTTGCCATGGTGGCAATATTGTTTATACAAAATTAAAAAAATGACGCCTAAGTAATAAAATAATGTTTTGAAATGCTATATTCAAAATGAACATCGCTCGTCAACTCACGTAATTGCATTGTTTTATTGGGTCTTCTCTGAAACCAATGGAGTGGCAGTTGCGGTGCCAGTAATCTCACACAGCTGAAGGGTACACAACAGCGGTACGCGTTAAAAAAAAACAAAAAAACAGGCATTACAAATGTTGAACGCCTTGTACTTAACTGTCAAGCCATTGAGATATACGATGTTTGAAAGATAGATTACAAGGCGGGTTACTTCAAGAGGGTGTCCCCCCCGCCTAAGCACAGGAGCGTCAGAAATATATAGACGCAAAATTACCAAAAATTTCGCATAATAAAAAAACCGTTTTTTCTCGTTTTTTCCGAATTTTCGGAAGAAACGGAAACTACAATTTTTTTAGCCTATGGCAATATCTTATTGCCACATGGTGATAGTTTATTGCCAAGTGTCAAAAGCAATAACTTCTATCATGTGAATACGAAAAGTGAAGTGTTTCTCTCTTGTCATAAACGAAGGTGGCATTTAGCAGATCAAAGGTCGACCAGAAGCATCACCGCGATCTCATTTAGCTCTCTGTGAATGGGTTAATTGTTTCGGCGGTTAGAACAAAGAACCCAGAAATGTCTATTTCGTCGTGGCTTCGACTATGGAATCATTGATCAAGTTGGTAAAAATATGAAGGTAATTCAAACTCTCATACAGATTCAGTATGACTGGCTCCATTTGTAGCTTTCTTCATAATGTTAAGACGACCCATTGAAGAAGCGTAGCTGCTGTTGTAGTGGTTACAGACAGCGAGTCCTGGTTTTCCGCCAACGATCTCCCAGACCACGAAGTGCATTCAAACGTTGGAAATTGGCCCAGCCATTGCAGAATGCGATCGCACACGGCTTTATAACCAGACTTCCACCACTGGTCACAGAAGTGTACAAAAAAAAGTCAAAACAGAGCAATAACGGGTACCAACACATCAGAAAGCGCCCCCAACATGGCTTCACCCGAGCGACGAAGCTGCGCTGGAGGCGACTTTTTGTGATGGCCACGGCGAGTGGTCAGCCGCCATTCGGTGTTTTGGTATCACGTGTGACATTTTGGTTTCCCGTTCAGCGCTGGGTCTGTATATTTCTGTATGTTTTACCTCACAGAAATTTCAGCAAACTTTTCCAACTGCGCCGAAAATAAAATTGAAAAAAAAAAAACATCTTTTTCCAGAATTTTATCGTTTTTTTTCCGCACTTGACAACTCTAGTCAAGATCCCCCTGACCTCTCATAGATTTACGCCAGTGCATGTAAAAAACTTATCAAATATGTTAAATATCAACTATGAGATGGATTGCTTTCTTTTACTAATGACTTATTTCACCAGGTACGTCTTCCACGGAGGCACGTCATTTGGATACAAATCAGGATGTAAGCACTGCAATTTCTTATCGCTTCTTTGTAATTCTAACCAGCGGTGGTGCATACGTCCCTTTCACTCTGGATTAGAAGCAGAAGTCACCATTAACATTCTCCTTCGCAGACATTGCGCATAATCTACATGTATTCTCGAACGCACTATACCTGGGTGTGCGTGTTTCTTGTGTTTGTCGTATTTCGTGTTGTTTAACATGCAGACGTCATACAGACTTGCCCAAAACAAAGCAATTCTAAATCAAATGATTGAACAGAGGGGTAGGCAACCATGCGGCCCATGGGGCAGTGTTATGTGGCCCTTGGCACGACTTAAGACCCCCCCTCCTCACATGTCCTTGTCGCTTCTTAATTACGCTAAGCCCAACATGGCAGCTTTTACCTCAAAGGGAGTGTTTGCTGGCAACCTATGTGTGTGAATTGCAACTTCGTGACATGCGGGAATAAAATAAACATAATCTCTATGTTTGTTTTCTAGCTTTTGCATTCTTGTCAGTACGTCGAATTTTCGCTCTTTTGCCAGCAAAAAATTCCCCCTCCACGTTGGCCCCAACATTGTCGGCTTCATGCAACTCGGCCCTGCACCTCAGATGGTAGCCGACCTCTGGACTAATAGAGTATCGAATTACGGTATATCAAAACTTACACAGGTGCAACAGTAAAGTGAGTAGATTCTGTTGCTGTGTCCAATACCTATAACTGCTTTAAGCTTTTCTGCGGTGGCCTTCTTGTCGTGCACATCGGTGCTCCCGGGAGACATGCATGATTATTTACAGTCTCCACCTCCAATTAGAGCAATATTACCGGCCAACTTGCTCAGTGTTTTCGCGTTGTCTTCAGATGATCGCTTTGTAAGATAATAATAATAATAAATGCTGGACCTGCCTGGAGCGCGCAGCACAGTCACAGCGAAAGCTGTAAGAACAGTCTTTTTAAAACACTTTTGAGTATATTACTAGAAATATGCTCGCATAGTACCCACTACACCATAAATTGTCATGATTTGTGTAGCAGGGAAGCGTCCACTATGCCATTAATTGAAGTTATTCGGAGGAGTGAGGTATCCACTGTGTATAAAACATTATGTACACTTCATTGATGTGTTGGCTGGTGACAAATAGCTACAACTTAACCTTTTGTAGTGGGTCGGAAGCAATAAAGAACCCACACGTTGCGAAATTCACATTGTCTGATGCGTGCTTGTTATGCTACTTTTCTAAGACATTCCATCGCACATGTTAATGCAAATCCCTCACCGATATGAAGTCTGTGTATGGTCAGTTTCCATATTAGTAAAGCGCCAGGTTTGCTCTATGGTAGAATACAGGGCAGCCACGCAGAAGACCTGAGTTCGAATTCAACTTTTACTTCGGTTTTGTCTTGTTTCACGTGATAGCGGTTTGACACTGGTGACACTGGTGGCAGAAGCGGATAATTAAGGTGCCAAAAGCGGCGGTTGTTGTGATCTCGCAACAGGTCTCACTGTAAAAATCCGCGATTATAAGTATCGTAACTTGTTGTCTCGGTTTTGTCGTCTTATTTATTGCCACTGAAGTTACAGCCCAACAGAGTTCTGTGTCGTACAGACTATGCATGTCGGCGAGTCTTGTTCAAGTGACTAGTTTTTTTGTGTATACTTTCAGCCAATCTGCACGACCACTTCCATCCAATTATTACTAGCTACGACTTTGACGCACCGATCTCAGAGGCCGGTGATCCAACGGACAAGTTCTACGCTATACGGAAAACAATTGCGAAGGTGAGCGTGCACGTCGCAAATATGAATTGTTGTAATGGTGGGTGTGGTCTTTTTCGCTATATCCATGCATGAGTAAATTGAGTCATAGGTGCGACATAAATAGAAGTTACGGGAACGTTAACGAATTAGACGGAGAATCTGGCAAGATAACGAGTATAAGGAATATAATAGCGAATATACAGTACCTCCATAGACAGCTCTCCGAGAGACGCATACAAAAGGACCTACTATGATGTGCGAAGGAAGGATTGAAAGTTTTATTGCCAAAAAGAAATTTGTTATTCAAACGAACAGCCCGCCTTCTTACCCATTTTCAGTGCTGTGAATTATGGTTTGACGCATGTTATTAAGGCTGTAAACAACCCCCTGATGCCTTCCTTGCCTTACCAAACACTAAACTTGACCACCAGTGGGGCACACAGTAGTGATGATAAAAAAAGTCACAATGTTGCCGCACGGCCGAAGCAATGAATGCGATAGCAATAGCTTGATTTGTTACGCTGAGAACGGCAAGCAAATCGAAACGTGCCACGAGCTGCTCCACACAAATTACGCATGAAAAGAACACGCATAGGACGACAGCGAATTAACAATGTTTACCATGCGGTGCTTAACGCACTGCTTAAACAAAAGCGACGCACAGAACGTAATTACAGCTTCAGAGGAGTGCAAAACTGCTTGTTTCCCGGTTGTTATACTTCGCTGTGTACGAAAAGTGCGCTGTTTTCGCAAACGATTCCTGTGCAACGTGCAAAGTGCCCTTTGAGGGCCATGCAACTAACGCAATCGTTCCAGTAAAAGCTGAAGGCACGCGATTCTTCCCAGCGAAGGATAAGCGCGCACGCACAATCACCCCTCCCCCCTTCCACGGGGTAAAGTACGTGTGGGAGATAAACGCTCGTAGGCACATCACGACGAGCTAGGCGCCGAGCGTGGGCGGCTTTTTTTTTTCTCGAGTTTCCAGATACGTATACATATACGGGGAATAAGGTGGTGGTGGCGGCGGCGACGACGGCAAAAAATCAGCCGAGACTCTCCATATAGTTGCTATCGGAACAAAATCATCTTGTGAGGACGCCACAATAAATACGTCAGCATGACATCCCGGATAGCAAATAATATGGCGTCAACATAACGTGACGTCACATTACCATTTCCGGACATGACACATCACTTGGAAAAAGGTGTACCAAATCACGGAGGCAGTGCGAAAGCCACTGAGGTGCAGATAGCTTGCAGTAAGCGCCTCCGACGCTGGAGGCCTTGCGAAACCACATTAGGTGATAGGGTACCGGAGAGGATCAATTGGTTGACTGAAAAGAATAAGGAAAAGATGACTTTCACCTTGGAGTTATCAAGAGGCAAATGCATTAGTGCCCTGTTTTGAATGGGCAAGGTTGGGGAATGAAGGGAGTGCGTAAAAGATACTTGTACCTGAATATTAGGCATGAGGACATAATGTGTCAATGACATGTGATTTATTTGGACACGTAGCATTCTTCCGTGCCATTACGCGCTTCGTTTTTTTTTCGTCGTACGGCCGCAGAACTCCACGTTGTTCCAGTATGTGCATAAAGTTAGTTTTTTCGTTTCAGTTGATTTGAACTGAAACTAAAAACTGATTTGAACTGCGCCGTGGTGGTACCGTGCTTGTGCTCTGCTGCAACTTGAAAGTCCCGATTGTGGCCGTGATGGTATTGTTGTTTTGGAACATAGAACCCTTGATATCATTGGCTGATTCAAAGTTTTATTGCGGCGTATGATAACGATGATGCAGCGATGGCGTAGTGGTTAGAGTATCAGCCTCACGTGTAAGAGGTCCATGGTTCAATTGCCGGTGCCAGGCTATTCCCCACTGAATCAATATATATATATATATATATATATATATATATATATATATATATATATATATATATATATATATATATATATATATATATATATATATTGCTACGATACTGAGGATGCGCGTGGAAGAAGAGGAGAACGAGGTTGGCACGAGCGGTGATCGGCCAGATCCCTGGACTCTCGCATTTGATCATCTCCTGTAAATAAAGCCATCCATCGCACCGTAACAAGATTGGTGGAAGGTGCGGGGTACAGCAGAGCGATCCAAGGCCAACGATCACGGAAGCGCTACCTCAAGAACTACGCCGAAGCCGCCGACTGGCTGGTCTACCACCGCTCTCTATGGATCCGATTGCTGACGGCGACACCACGCACTCTTCGTCTGGCGCTGCGTGGCCCCGGCACATGGTACCACGAAGCTTCTCAGGGAGGGTCGGAGAAGACGTCGACGAATGGCTGAAACACTTCAACCGTGTGAGTAAATACAACTGTTGGGATGCGGCCTCCCGGTTGTCCAACGTCGGATTGTTTCTTCAAGGGACGGCGTTGGTGTGGTTTGAAAACCACGAAGAAACAATAATGACCTGGGAAGCGTTTGAGAAAGAAATAGCGAGCTGCTTCGGGGACCCATTGATGAAGAAGAAGCGCGCTGAGCAAACTTTGATGCAGCGTGCTCAAGTCCCCGGTGAAACAAGCACAACGTACATTGAAGAGATCCTGAAATTGTGCAAGTCTGTAGACCCACGCATGAAAGAAGATGACAAGGTAGGGCATCTTCTCAAAGGGGTTGCTGAGGATGTCTACAATTTCCTCATCGGCAAGGACACCTTGGCGTCTGTAGCGGACGTAATACAACACTGCCGCACGTTTGAGACACTGAAGGCTAGGCGCATCACTCCCAAATTTGGTAGACTTGCCAACGTCACCACCGTTGCAAGTGTCGACGTCCCTCCAACATCCCCCTGTGATCTTGCCTCAATGATCAGGCAAATCGTACGCGAAGAACTTGGACGACGTGATGCTGTCAACCCGCCGAGAGCACCTGCTATCGACACCTCCCCGCCATACGACGCAATGTGTGCTGCCGTTGATGCCACGTTATATGATGTGCCCCAATCAAGAGCACCAGCGCCCCCAACCGACAACTTACATCATCGCCGTGGTTTCCAGAACGCCTCCCGCCAACCACCTACAATGGTGTCTTCGTGGGACGATCATGGGCACATGGCACCTCGTGGAAGGTTTGGCGACGTGCGTGAGGCCCCTGTGTGCTATAACTGCGGTTTCCGTGGACATGTGGCTCGATTCTGTGGTCAAAGGCGTCGCCCCCAGCAACGCTACTACGAGGGACCATCACCTTCTTCTCGACAAAACCGCTGGCGCGGTGGTATGCGTTCAATGCGGGATGCGTACGTTGGGGACGGCTTCCAGCAAACGACCCACAGTGATACACATGTAGGACGCAATTTCCACCGGAATTTACGCAACGACTCGCCTTCCTCCGTGCGAAGCTTGACGCCCCCCACAACACGCCGGTTCCGTTCCCCATCTCCTGGTCGACGCGTCACCTCCCCGCCTCCGGGAAACTAGGTGGTGCGGCCAATGGAGGTGAGGTCGCCGAACATTTGTCACTACATCCGCCTATGCCTCCACCCGTTTTTATGACTCAAAATAGGGTCCCCGTGCTTATTGATGGACTTCCTACGATGGCTTTAATAGATACTGGAGCAGCTGTTTCAGTGATGAGTCTTAACTTCAAATTGCGGCTAGGACATAAAGTGATGTTTCGCTGGGACAGTTGTGCATCGTTTCGTGCAGTGAGCGGGGAGACATTGTGCCCGATCGGTGTGTGTGTTGTTAGTGTCACTTTGGGTGACAAGGTCTTCGAGGCTGAATTCGCCGTCCTGACCAGCTCCACCCATGACATCATCTTGGGCATCGATTTTCTACGCGAGTGCGGGACTACTGTAGATCGCGGTGCTGGCGAGATTATGCTATCGGCATTTACTGACGATCCTAGGTGCTGTCAAGGATCTATCACCGTCATTGAGGATGTTGTCTTGCCGCCCAACTCTTTGAAGACCGTACGCGTTGACGCCTCTGCCTCGGACGCCGGAAAGTTTGATGTTCTAGTGGAGCCCATTCCTCTTAATTGCGCCAAGAAAAATGTGCTCATTCCACATTGTGTTCTGTCGATCAGTGATAGGCGGTCGGCCTTATGGGTGTCGAACTATTCAAATGAACCTGTTATGCTACCCGGCGGAATGCGACTCGCCCGCTTCGAACAAAATGCGACCAGTTTTATTGCATCTTTAAGTGACGAGAGAGTAGATCCTATTTGTGCAACGTACCATACAGAAGCCAACTTTCTGAGTATGGTAAACAAGTCGCTATCATCAGAAAAACGTCAAGCTTTGGTCGAAGTCCTTGCGAAGCACGCTACTACATTTGACTTTGCGCAGAAAGAAGAGCAAATAAGTGTACCCGAGGGGCGTACTCGCCATGGGATTGACACAGGATCCGCTCACCCTATCCGGCAGAAACCATACCGTGTCTCATCTGCGGAGCGCAAGGTCATTACTCAACAGGTAGAAGAGATGTTAAAGAAAAGGGTTATTCAAGAGTCGTGTAGTCCTTGGGCTGCCCTTGTGATTCTTGTCCGAAAGAAGGATGGTACATGGCGATTCTGCGTGGATTACAGACGGCTCAACTCTGTTACTAAAAAGGATGTCTACCCACTTCCCAGGATTGATGATGTCATCGATTGTTTACATTCGGCATCGTACTTCTCATTCGTGGATTTGAGATCTGGTTATTGGCAAATACCCATGCACCCGAATGACAAAAAGAAAACGGCCTTCATAACCCCAGATGGTCTATTTGAATTCAATGTAATGCCGTTTGGCCTATGCAACGCTCCAGCCACGTTTGAGCGCTTCATGGACTCTGTGTTACGTGGACTAAAGTGGGAAGTTTGTCTTTGCTACCTGGATGACATTATAATATTTGGCCGTACATTCGATGAACACAACCATCGTCTAGACATTGTTCTCACCTGCCTTGAGAGAGCTAAGCTCACCCTGAACTCTAAGAAGTGTCACTTTGGCAGCCGTGAGACTCTCGTTCTCGGTCACCTGGTTGACAAGCATGGCGTTCGATCCGACCCCCAGAAAGTCACAGCAGTCAGCAGCTTCAAACAACCTCAGTCGGTACGAGAGTTGCGAAGCTTTTTGGGCCTATGCTCGTACTTCCGTCGCTTCGTGCCCAGGTTCGCCGACCTCGCTTACCCTTTGACGTCCCTACTCAACAAGAACTCACCTTTTCGGTGGTCAGCGGAATGCGAGTCGTCTTTTTCGCAACTCAAGTTTGCTCTTACGTCAGGGCCCGTACTTCGCCACTATGACCCATCTGCTGCCACAGAAGTTCATACCGACGCCAGTGGTGTAGGTATTGGCGCCGTCTTGGTACAACGCCATGGAGCTGCTGAACACGTCGTTGCCTATGCCAGTCGCTGTTTAAGTAAGCCGGAGTGAAACTATACTGTCACAGAGCAGGAATGTCTCGCGGTCATATTCGCCGTGCACAAGTTTCGCCCTTATATCTATGGACGCCGATTCTCGATTGTCACGGACCACCATTCTTTATGTTGGCTCACTGGACTACGGGACCCATCTGGTCGTCTTGCTCGTTGGGCATTACGATTGCAAGAACACGACTTTGAAGTCTGCTACAAGAGCGGTCGTCGTCATGCCGACGCTGATTGCCTTTCACGACTTCCCCTTCCGACAACCGAGTGTGACGCTGACAACTTTGATGAATATTTGGCTGTAGTGGATACTCCGTTCCCCGACCTAACAACGTTTCGAGCAGAGCAACGCAATGACAACAGTCTCGCTTCTTTCTTTATTTCCGGAACGAAGGGTCAACGTGGTTTCGTCGTAAAGGATGGCGTTCTTTACAAAAAGAATTATTCCGGCGTAGGCCCTCGCCTACTTCTAGTTGTGCCTACAAGTCTTCGACAACACGTACTTCGAGCAATGCACGACGACCCAACATCTGGCCATATGGGTTTTTCTAGGACATTTTATCGCACGCAAGAACGCTTCTTCTGGCCGAAGATGCGTAAAAGTGTGACTGCATACGTTGCAAGTTGTGAGCAACGTCAGCGCCACAAGCGTCCTACAACTCCGCCAGCCGGACTACTTCATCCCATAGCACCCCCGAGTTCACCATTTGACGTCGTAGGTGTCGACCTGCTCGGCCCTTTTCCGCGATTAACGAACGGCAACCGATGGATTATTGTGGGCGTTGACCACCTCACACGTTACGCCGAAACTGCGGCGATTCCTGCGGCAACGGCCACTCAAGTTTCACAGTTCATGCTGTCACACGTTATATTACGCCATGGATCCCCCCGTGTCATCATCAGTGATCACGGGCGGCAATTTGTTGCCGATGTAGTTGAAGACCTCCTTCGTCTTGCTTCGTGCCATTTTCGTCACACTACCCCGTATCACCCGCAGGCTAATGGTTTGACGGAACGAACAAATAGGACTCTCGTCAACATGATTTCCATGTATGTTGATTCTGGACACAAAACATGGGACGCGATTTTTCCATTTATAACTTTCGCCTACAACACTGCACAGCACGAAACAACGAGATACAGTCCATTTTATCTACTCTACGCACGCCAACCCCGCACAGCTCTTGACACTATTCTTCCTTTTTCCGAGACTGATCAACCTACTCTCGCCAAAACCATTTGCCGCGCAGAAGAGGCCCGGCGCATCGCCTGTCTTCGAACTTTCGTCTCACAGAAACGCTCCAAAAACCGTTACGGCAGAAGTCACCGGCACGTATGGTTTGAGAAAGGGGATTTGGTGTGGCTTTGGACGCCGCTTCGCAAGCGCGGCCTCTGCCAAAAGTTTCTGGCCAACTACACCTGTCCGTTTGTTGTCTTGAAACGTCTAAGCGATGTCACGTACGTGATATCTCAGCTGTTGTCAACTGGCCGCCGCTCAAGCAAGACCAACATCGTTCATGTTGCCCGTTTAAAACGCTATCATCATCGCAACGAAGCCTAACTCGCCCGGTGGGCATCGTCTGCAAAGGGGGAATTGCTACGATACTGAGGATGCGCGTGGAAGAAGAGGAGAACGAGGTTGGCACGAGCGGTGATCGGCCAGATCCCTGGACTCTCGCATTTGATCATCTCCTGTAAATAAAGCCATCCATCGCACCGTAACAATATATATATATATATATATATATATATATATATATATATATATATCGACGTGATTATTGAATTTTATTAAAAGGCCTGGAGTGCGGCTTCACATGTGATCACCCCCGGTAACGCACTCCCTCAACAGAGAAGGATTGGCCACCCTGGTGCGGTAACTGGCCAATACCTCCCACATACTTACGTCAAATAAACCACAGCCCTCAGTCACCAGCGGCTGCAAAGAAACTGAACACGGCGGCGGACATATCTGTGACACAGCGGAAGGTGCTGAGAATCTCTGTGTCCGGATAGGCCGCCATTTGAACCTTACCTTGGCAACATTTAGCGCTAGAACCTTATCATGTTAGGCAAGTCTAGCTGCACTATTCGAGGAGCGAGAGGGTGTTGATTGGGATGTAATTGGGATCAGTGAGGCTGGAGTACACATGAGGCCTGTACATAGCTACGGAATGGGCACGTCCTTTGCTATCGTGGCTTGGCTGACAGAAGAGAACGGGGGGTGGGGTTCCTTATGCACAGAAATGAATACTATAGCAATAATAAAAGGTTGGTAGGTATCGTAATTAAATAAGAGATACAAGATGAAGGTGGTACAGGCCTACGCACCTACGTGCAGCCATGATGACGTATCAGTTGAACGCTTCTATGAAGCCGTGAAATAGGCAATGAGCAAGGTAAAAACAAAGTATACTATACTTATGGGCGACTTCAATGTTAAGGTAGGAAAGAAGCAGGCTATAGACCAGGCTGTAGGGGATAATGGCGTCGGTAGAAGAAATGCCAAAGGGGAGTTATTAGTGAATTCACAAAAAGCAACAATTTACGGGTATTGAATTCCTTCTATGGAAAAAGAGTGAACGTTAGGTGCACGTGGAGGATCCCTAACGGTGAAAGTAAGAACGAAATAGACTTTATACTGAGTGCACACCCAAACATCGTGCAAGATGTGGAAGTGCTTGGCAAGATACGATGCAGTCACCATAGAATGGCAAGGCCTCGAATGTGCCTAGACATGAAGAAGGAACAACATAAACTGATACGCAAAAAGCCAATCATTGAGCTAGCACTGAGATGGAAAGTACAGAACTTCAGAATCTCGCTTCAGAACAGATACTTGGGTTTTATTGAGGAAAACGGCCTTAGCATTGACGCAATGAATAATAATCTGACGAGTATCTATATGGAGTGTCCAGTGTAAGTTGGGGCTTACTGTAGTCCGACAGGACACTAGCAAGCTGTCCTAGGAGACGATGAACCTTATTAAAAAACGTCAAAGCATGATAGCCTCAAACAGACCAGATAGAACTGACAGAGCTGTCGAAGTTGATTAATAAGCATAATCACATGAAAGAAGATAGAACATGGAGATAATGTAGCATTCTCTAATGAATGGAGGAAGCGGGAAAGTGGTGAAGAGGAAACTTGGAATAGGCAAAAACCAGATGTATGCTCTAAGGAACAAAGAAGGCAAAGTAACTACCAATATGGATACGATAGGGAGGATTTTTACAGAGATCTATCTGTACAGTAGCTGGGACAACCACGACCATAATGCGAGAATCAGTACTAACAAAGATGGTATCCCACCGTAACGACAGAAGAAGTTAGGAAAACCTTCGAGGGAGTTCTACAAAGAAGTAAAGCTACTGGTGAAGATGAGGTAACATCACGTTTCTTGAAAGACTGAGGACAGATTGTGTTAGAAAAAGCTAGCCATATGCATCGTGTTTACGGAATGGCTCCTGACGGTGAGGGTACCAGAATCGTGAAAGAATGCTAACATCATCTTAATTCATAAGAAAGAGGACGACAAGAACATGAAGAATTACAGGCTGATCAGCTTTTTCTCCGTCGTATACTATAGCCATTTACAAAAGTAATTGCTAACAGAATTAAGACAACATTAAAATTCAATCAACAAAAAAAAAACAAGCAGGATTTCGAACAAGCTACTCAACATTTGACCATATTCATAATATAGAAATTCTCAGAACACACCCTACCACTATACAGAGCTTTCATAGATTACGAAATGGCATTTGATTCAGTAGAACTATCCGCAGTAATGCAGACACTGCGTAACCAGGGCGTCGACGAACCATATATAAATATCCTCGAAGAAATCTAGAGATGATCAACGGCCACCATAGTACCCCATAAAGAAAGCGACAGAATACCAATAAAGAAGGGTGTAAGACAAGGGGATGCAATATACCCAATGCTACTTATCACGTGATTGCAGGAGGTTTTAAGGGGGCTTGAATGGAAATAGTTAGAGATAAGAGTTAAACGGGAGTACCTTAGTAACCTTGGATTCGCTGATGACATGGCATTGTTAAGTAACTCAGGGGACGATTTGCAATTCATGATTACTGATGTAGACAGGGAAAGCAAAATGGTAAGTTTTAAAATTAGTCTGCAGGAAACAAAAGTAATATACAACAACCTCGGAAGAGAACAGCGCTTCGAGATGGGTAGCAGTACACTTGAAGTTGAGAAAAAGTACATCTACGTACGCCCGGTAGTAACCGCGGGGCCGAACCACGAGATTGAAGTAACTAGAAGAATAAGCAAGGTATGAAGCACATTGACAAGTATTCTCATATCAGGACTGGTAGACAACCACTATCCCTGAGGAGGAAGGTATAAAACAGCTGCATCTTGCGGGTGCTTTTAGGAGAAGAAACCTGGGGGCTTACAAAGAGGGTTCAGCTTAAATTGAGGACGACGCAACGAGCAATGGAAAGAAAAATGGTAGGTGTAACCTTAAAAGGCAAGAAGAGAGCAGAGTGGGTCAGGAAATAAACCGGGGTGTGGGATATCATAGATAAAACCAAGAAAAAGAAATAGACATGTGTCTGGAATGTAGCGTGTAGGCAGGATAACCGCTGGTCATTGAGGGTAACTGACTGGATTCCTAGAGAGCGCAAGCGAGTGAGGGGAGACAGAAAGTTGGGTGTGCAGATGAGATTAGGATGTTTGTGGGTGTAAAGTGGAAGCAGCAGGCACAGGACTGAGTTTACTGGTGGAACATGAGAGATGCTTTTGTCCTGCAGTATTGGTGTAGTTAGCCTGATAATGATAATAACGTCTCGTGAGCGTGACGATAAAGGACGGCTGTTAGATACGAAACTCTTTATCAGGGCTGGAAATAGGAAAGTCACAAAACAAGCACTACACGCTGCACAGCGATGACAGCAATTAGTCAGTGGCCCTCGATCTGCGGAAAGGCGCGTTGGCATTTATACGTGAGGTACAGAAAATGGTGATTGCACCCATCCAATCTTATACCAGAAGATTGTAAAATAATCTCGAAGGTGAAGGTTCTCAGACACTCAGGAGCAATTTCTGCAAGGCAGTGGTTACTCATGTGACGGGCCGGCTGCATCAAAATTGAAGAGGAACCAGGCATGACAATAATAGCTTGCATTTGTTTCTTTGTACCATATTAGAGCAGATATTTCTCCGTGCTTACTGTCGCAGGAATAGAAGATGCCGTAGCGTGTGCACTGTCTCGGTAGTCTTTAAATGCCGGAGGCAAATATGAAGTAAAAACTCCTGGGGTCCCTTATGATGATTGAAAGCCATCTTTTTCTTCTCATCTCCCTGCGAGCTTTCTGAACCACACGTGCCTCCGGGATTGGCCCACCGTTAACCAAGCGCTGATGTCATGTAATACTACGTTTAATTACATGACACAAGGACGTACGGTGTCATGGCGATGAATTTTGCAGATTTGTTGACGACATAGTGACTTCGTCACGCGAAGAATATTTTTTGCATCAATCGCGTTTACGCTGACGCCGGTCTCTCGCGGAGCATCACCGGGTCTCGCCAAATCTCGAAGACGACGATGGTCAGTTTTCGCGCTTGATGAAGCATCTAAAGCTTTCGCCTTGACACACACACACACACACACACACACACACACACACACACACACACACACACACACACACACACACACACACACACACACACACACACACGCGCACGCGCACGCACGCACGCACGCACGCACGCACGCACGCACGCACGCACGGACGCACGCACGCACGCACACGCACACGCACACGCACACGCACACGCACACACACGCACGCACGCACGCACGCACGCACACACACGCACACATACACGCACGCACGCACGCACACACACGCACGCACGCACACGCACGCACACACACACACACATACACGCACGCACGCACACACACACGCACACACAAACGCACGCACGCACGCACGCACGCACGCGCACACACACTCACAAACGACAAGTTTCACTTGCAAACGCGAACCATTTAAGTACGCGAAGCATGATTGATACAGGTATTCGATCCATTGTGTAAAACCGTTATCCGGTCTTATTGCCTAACATAACAAATTATCTCAGTAGTCTAGAGGCTAAGGTACTCGGCTGATAACCCGTAGGTAGCGGGATCCAATCCCGACTGCGACGGCTGCATTTTCTATGGAGGCGAAAATGCTGTAGTCTCGTAATCTCAGATTTGTGTGCACTTTAAAGAACTCCAAGTGGTCGAAATGTCCGGAGCTCTCCATTACGGCGTTTCTCATAATCATATGCTCGGTTTGGGATGCTAAACCCCACAAATCATCAAAAGAATATTTCATGCACTTAATACCAGTAGTTCGTTTAAAGATAATCTTGTTCAAGTTTGGGATTATCATTGCTTGTAGATCTCGTTAAACATTATTATTTCGGGACACTCCATGCGAATTGTTTCCACCAAGAGGGCCAGTATTGTAAAAACACTTGACAACGCTGAACACGAGAAAAAACAGCAACAACACATTCGGTTTAATCTACCAATCTTGATCCACCGTTTACCCCCACTATATTAACCACCCTCATGTTTTCCTTAGCTTTATCAAAACTGCGATTTCCGTACAAGTACTGCAAAATGCATGTGGATAATAAAACTGAGACTAACGTTGGGTGGTGTCAATGGACATGAAATACAAATAGCTAATACCAGGAATACGTTTGAAAACTGTCATTTACAGAGAATAATAATTATACGCAGTATCTGCCACTGCCACCAGGACCCGTTCCGAAACCCAGACGAAAAATGAGTCTTGGACCGTTCAAGCTTAAAAGAGTGAGTTTAGTTTTTAAAATCTAGCATACATTTCTTGATGCTATTATTATTTATTCCTTCAGTTTTTAACTGCTAAATTATTCTTTTTCCTGTCGTCGCAGCTGTTTGGCCTGAGTGAGCTCCGAGAGATGATCTCAGGAGACACCAAAACGTCAGAACATCCTGTGACGTTCGAGGAAATTAGGCAGGTAAGGAAACATGAAACGTTGTGTTTCGCTAATCTCTTTAAGTTATTTCTTTCGAATGCAGAAGGAGAACAGTATCTCCTGGGGGTTAGAACGTATTGTCAGGCTTGTCAATTCATTGTAGCTGCGTCAGATAATAACAGGGCTTGCTGCTCGTGAAAGTCTTGTTGGCATGCTCTCACTTGCAGATCGTGAAATCAGAAAGGTGCTCACAGTTTATTGATTCGTAAGCATCATATTGCACGCTTTAAAGAATTTGGAGCTTTATAAATATCACGTTGCACGCTTAGAATGTCAGCGCACGTTAAAGAACGCCAGATATATGGCAGGAACAACAGCGTGCCTCATAATCTTGTCGTGCTTTCGACACGTAAAACCCCAGATAGTGTTATTATCTCACCTTATTTGCTTTCCTCAATATTTTTAGGGGTGACGCACCTTAGGGACAGTGTTTTTCTATCAGTTTGGCATTCGTGCGCATGGCAAAGTACAGTACAAAAGGTTAACAAGAACAAAATAAGAGGCCACAACGCAGTAAAAACAGCACAATTAAAGCGTCTATCAATCAAAGCACATTACATAACAAAAGGTTAACCAGAATAGTCATCACTATTCATAACAACGGATTAACACTATATACAATATATACCGCCCAGCGGTGGAGGCCGGCTTGGAAATCAGATGCAGAGCGTGTTTTGCGCGTTATTTTCAAATTGCGCGCTGCCCCCGTGGAGCCAGGTTGTTAACCCTCACTACCGTGGTTTCATGGTGTAACGCTCAAGACACTTCACCATCCCCTAAGGTGGTGAACCAGAAACAAATAAAAGGACACAACACCGTAAAAACACTGCCATTTAAGCACCCATCAATCAAAACACACGACAAAAAATTTTGCAGATCACACGTACCTATGAGGTCGACGATATACGTAGCATGCGGAGGGAAGGTGTTTTATAAATACTATATGTAATGTTTATAAAATTTGATAGCCAGCATTACAGCGATGATTGACGTTTCACCAACATTACGCCTGATTAGCGTATTTTTCCACAGCAGTATCGAGACCTGGCCTGGCTCTGTGGTGGATTACTTGATTGCCACGCGGAATGCTTGGGTTCCACTCTCTGGGGCCCTGATATTATCTTTTTTTGCATTATTTTGGTCAACCTTGCCGATTCCAGCTTTTTTCTTAACGATTTCGCGTTAAAATTATTCTTGTTTGTTATCACCGTTCGTCGGTAGACGTAACCTGTCAATCACCTATGGCCAGTACATACCCGCACCCGAAGATGTGCCACACTTTGGCACAAAGGGTTTGACGACGTACGCGATGGTATTGGGACATTGTTCGTGTCATAATCACTGACTCATATTTGTGAAATAATCTTATCATCCCATACCAATTTTGGTTCGTCCCAAATTAAAGGGGGGAATGCGGCCAGATAGATAGATAGATAGTTAGATAGATAGATAGATAGATAGATAGATAGATAGATAGATAGATAGATAGATAGAAAGATAGATAGATAGATAGATAGATAGATAGATAGATAGATAGATAGATAGATAGATAGATAGATAGATAGATAGATAGATAGATAGATAGATAGATAGATAGATAGATAGATAGATAGATAGACGAAAAAATGTGCCAGCAGTACGCAAACAAATGCTTTGCATTTAGAAAGGTTAACCAAGTTAAAGAACCCCAGGTGGTCTAAATTTCCGGAGCCCTCCACTACGGCGTCTCTTATAATCATATAGTGGTTTTGGGACGTTAAACCCCACATAAATAAAAAAAAAGAAAGGTTAACCAATAGACGAACATCAATCATAATGGTGACGGAACAAAACACCTACAAGCGTGAGCCCCTTATACTAGTAAGTGACCTGAACCATAGACATTACGGGCCTTAGGACCTAGCTTTGTCGTCGACTCTCACTTTACGCTGTTAAGGTATATAAAAAAATACCTATAGTCGAGCCATATATGTATGCATGTGCATAAAGAACGTTTATGATAGACGAACATTGATAACAATTGTGATGAAAGAATTGGTAATACCTACAAGCACAAACCCTTTTTACTAGTGGGTGACATGAAGCTACACATTATGAACCTGAGGACCTACCTTTGCCGTTGACTATTTACTTTATGTCACTCATTGTATATTATAAGGGGCGACGCTCGGATAACGTGCGGTTACTCACCCATGCGATACTCAGAGCTTCGCTCACTCGTCACGATTGACTTTGTGGAGATTCGTGATTTTTTTTAGCATAAGCCCTCTTTGAATTTACAACTCATATCATTCTCATATATGTTTCATTTTATTGTCCACCAGCTCATCAAACTGTAATACATGGAGCTTCGTGTGTATGCCCATCAATATAAATAAATACCCGCACTCTCTTAATTCAATCAGTGCATTTTACTAGGTCACATTAGGTTTGACGTTTGATGTCGTATAAAGCTTACTTCAATCATCAAGCAAGCTCGTTTATTGGAAGAATCAGCACTCAAACGAAACAAATATCAGAAATACGTCCAATATTTAATTCCGTAGGCCCCGTTTTAAACAAATCTTTAGGCATGCCTATTTTATCCATACAACAGTTTCTCGTAGAATGACGCTACGAGAAACTTTTGCATAGATAAAATAAAGTGCAGATATAAGTTTATATGTATTTTGTATCTTAGTTCCAACTTGCAATACTCCAAGATTGTTCATTGTTTTTGCAATGAATGATTCGAACACACGAATAGAGATTTGACAGTAATAGTTCGTGGTTTGGTAAAATGCCACGGTATAGTGGTATTGATACTCAACGCTGCTTATATCGAGATCCACAGTGAAACTACGACGTATTGAGCACCTTTAGAAGGCCGGGCTTTCATTTGCTGTCGTATGCTGACAGCGTATGCTTTCGTATGTTGATATCGAATGCTCGTCGCTTGACGTAACTCAGGCAAAACCGCGAATAGCATAGCCATATGAACGTGCACTCGCACCAACGAGAAATACTCTTCTTGTCGTTCTTCGAGCGTAATCAAGATATTAAGCGAGTGCTTGATCGTGCCAAGGAGAAGTTCTCCTAATCTTGTCCTTCGAGCGCCTTGATAATGCGGAGCACTTCAGGAGACCTGGCTACATTAGTCGCTTGGCATGATGCAGGCAAAAGCGCGCAAAAAAACTAGAAAGAAGCAAGCGCGATGTAAGAAATGAGAGAAAGTGGCAAATAAAAAAAGCAGAAAGAGCTAGAAAGAGAAAGTAATGGAGAGAGGGAGGAATGATTACAAATAAAAAGAAAAAAACCAAAAAAGAATAGGAAGAAAAACAAAGAAAACCAAACAGAAACTAAGAAGGCTCCGCTTTTATTTCAGGCTAGGGGGAAGCTGCCTCTTTCTTTACTAATTAGGATACTATTGCCATAGTCCAAAAGTATTGAGGGCCTATGCTATTACGAAGTTCCATAGTTATACACCGCACTTTGTGCAATGTTTCAACCGAGGCTCGTTAGAAAACATTAATCTAATGCATTAAAATACCATGAGATGTAGCAGCCACCATTCTTCCGCCCTCGGGGCCTGGCTGTCTCGATGGTTAGTGTATAGCGCATAGCTCCACCTTCTCTGCCTTCTTTTAGTAGCTTGGCGTCCGTGGCTCCTCAGCTAATGATTCCTCATCACGCGATGTGTATGCCACTTGAGCAGTTCCTCTCTTACAGTAGCTTAGAACGGCAACTACACAAAACGAAGATAAAGAAAGAGAGAAAAAATGGAATATTTCCTTGAGAGGGTTGAGAAATGACGATATATTCTAAAATGCTTAAATGGGCACCTCAACACTCTCTCAATGTACATATATAAAAAACGGGCGCGTTATTCTCTTCTGGCAGGTCGTGTCCTTCTGGTACACCTTGAGACGCAAGAATTCCCGTCATTTCAATAGAGTACATACTCTCGACTGGTTCATACAAGCCAACGATCAGATGGGAATTGTCTTCTGCACTGCATTTCCATGAAGCCGCCCATCCGTTTTTTCTTGTTTCGCGTGATTATTGTGCGCGATCGACAAGGCTTCCTTCATTTTAAAAGTGCGTTTCCGACTGCGCAAACGGCGATGAAAGCATGTAGCCGACAAGCGCGCAATCTTGATAGGCTCAACTTTCTGTGCTGACATTGTGCGAATGCTTCGAAGAAATCGGGGGTGAGGTGGAGATATCAGCTGTAGCAACACTTCCTTTATTTCTTTCAATGTCATGTGCAAACGCGCACTTCTCAACGAGAGCCGTCGGTCCGCCAAGAAGTGAACGTGATGCGGCGCTGCATGAGGGGTCGTGGCGCTCACAGCACGCGTGCTTCTGAACGCATTCCCACGGAGATGCGCCAGCCAAGTATTTCACTTCAATATAATACGTCTGTCAGATTTTTTTACAGACGATAGTCTTTCTCGCGGACCTTTGACGAAAAAATTTCGGTCTGTCTGTCTGTGCATTTGTCTGTTTGTCCGCCCTAACGATACTTCGAAGGGCACCAAACGGCCAACCCTATCCGCAGCGCCCACCAATATTGCTCAAGGTTTAGCGTTCAGATTTCTTTCGGGCTCTTTCTTTGCAGCTCGAAGAAATGACACCGCTGCATCACAGCGCTCTCCAAGTCGGTGCACGCAGTTGCGTTGCAGTAACGCTTCTCCATTGGTTGCCCGCAATGCGCCACGAACGGCGACATGCTATCTCGTAACACGGTATCTTACAGAGCCAGCGTGACAGCCAACATTATGAACACGAGGAATGGAAGACGCCGCCCCATGGATGTGTGTGCAACTGAACAAAAAAAAAATACCTCATATGATTTCCGTCGATAGGCACTACATGATGGGCTCTCTCCCCCATGACCTCAAAGCACTCACGAAGACTAGGCGACGGGCGAAAAAAGGAAAGGGCTAGAGAAGAGGGTGGGGAAGGGCTGGATGGGGTGCATCTGGCTTGCATTGGTAACATAGAGGAGGCGCGCTGCCTGTAGGAAGGTTAGCGAAAGCGAGAAGTAAACCACTCCCTCGTCTTTGACCGCAGTGTGTCGAGGAGCCCCTTAAAAAGAACGCTAAAGAGAATTTTTTAAGGGGCGAAACTCCTTAAACGGTACCCGTGCGTCCCTCTTAGTAGTCGTAGTTGTAGTCGTAGTGTGTAACCATGGTGTGTAACCAGTCTTACGTAAGACTGGTGTGTAACCAGTCTTACGTTTTGACCTGCAAGGTGGTGCCGATGGGAGATTTCTCCAGTGCGTTGTTGAACAATAAAAAATTCGCAGCGTTCGCGTTACCTAAAAGCCGAACTCTCCTGTCTCTCATTCCCCATTGGGAGCCATTGGCATGTACATTGAGAACTATCTGACAAGAAATGGTTGCTACGCTATAATCGCTGGGCGTAACCTCCTTGGTTTTAGAGTGGTTTCGCGAGCGTTGAGCCTCAGTGCCACGAATACAGTTAACTAGTATATACCATGAACTCTAGGTGGTTAAAGGTGGGAAGTAGACCCGAAGCGCAAGCCGTAAGAAAGTGTGCGTGTGCCACCTCTCGTTTAGTCCTTGGAATGTCCGCTGTATGACGGTGCTTTTATATGCGGAATGGTATATGATGAAAAAATGTGAAATGGTGGTACTTGGAGTGGTGACTATATGGACGAACGGACACACAGACAGATGCATGGATGGACGCATGAACGGGCGCAGGGGCGGATGTATGGACGAACGCAAAGATGGATGCACAGATGGACGTGCGGACGCACGAAGAGACGCACGCCCGGACGGGCGGATGGACGCATGGACGGTCACACAGACGGACGTATGGACGGACGGAAGCAAGAACGAATGGACGGATGGACGCTTCGCCCCACTCTCCATCATTCACTCCGTGGATATGCTGCAATTTTTTTTAAAATTCGAAGCATTTCTTAGCGAACTTCGGCGACTTTGAACGTACTTATCTATTTAGCCGCCTACGACATTTAGCTCTCCTTGCCCTTTCGATAATGGTATTGATACCAAACTTGGTATGGCATAATATGACTCTATGAATAACATATTTGACTAGTAATAACATGAAAATCATGACATGTTTGTCATGACTATCATAATTAACATTTGATTTTTCTACAGCTCTTGCGGTGGTTTCGTTCGTAGGGCATGTTGCAAAACTGGTATGATATGGCATGATTGCATGGCAAATACAAGCGACAGACCCTAACATGAAAATCATGACATGCGTGTCATGTAACAACATGACTACATTCCACGCTCATGATGCGCTCCCAGCAGTTTCACTAGCGTCACAGATACCAAATTTAGTATTACGGTACGTGAATGGATGACGAAGGTATGATACTGGTGCAAACATGATAAACATGAGATGCGTGTCATGTAACAACACGATTATATGCTACACTCATTATGCGCTCGTGGCCGTTTCGCTAGCTTCACATGTATCAAACTCGGTATTACGCGATGCGAACAGACGACATAAATAAATGACACATTCAAACATGATAATCAAGACACGCGTGTCATGTAACAACATGACTACATGCCACACTCATGCACTCACGGCCGTTTCGCTAGCTTCACATATGCCAAATTTGGTATTACGTGACGTCAATATGACGAAGGTATGTTACTGGCGCAAACATGATAATCATGAGATGCATGTCATGTGAGAACATGACTACATGCCACAGTCAAGGCGCCAATACATCCCGCCGTGACGCGGTGCGCGTGCTCAAGGGCGTTCATTTCATCGCGTCACCCCAGCGTTGGCACGCCAGGCGCCGGTCCTGCCATATACTCGCAGGCACGCGCTGCGCTGCGTTGATTTGACGCATGCGCGTTTCAGCGCGTCCAGCGTCTCTCAGTCACGAAAAGAGGGAGACGCAGTGTTGTCTGGGTAAATGAACGGCGCGAAATGCGGCATGTCGCCTTTCGCGCCGGTTGCCATCGGGCCGCGCCGACGGACGCTGGTCGCGCCTGGCGTCACTATAGAGTGCTATAGAGTTTTGCTAACGTAGCGTCGCTGTGCCCATCGTGCACGCTCAACTTAAGGTCAGACAAAATAGAGCCCTTCATGATGCACTCGTGGCCGTTTGGCTAGCTTCACATTTACCAAACTTGGTGTTTCGTGATGTCAGTGGATGACGAAATGTATGACTGGGACAAAACATGATAATCTTGACACTCGTGTCATGTAAGAACATGACAACAGCTCATAGCGTGCTCACGGCAATTTCGCTAGCTCCACGTATACTGAATTCGGTATCACGTGACGTGAATAGATTACGAAAGTAAACGACACATCCAAACATAATAATCATTACAAGGAAATCATGTACGGCATCATTTACCCCCATCTCATAACGTTGTGCTAATTTTAAAGCGACATATCAACATTTCTCATTCGTGCTTCGCATATCATCGATTCCCACTATACGTGGGATCTGCCATTTTTTTTATGTTAGCAGTGGCTCTTTCACCGTCCCAAATTGCCGCGTTTGCCACAGTAACATTTTCCGAGATGAAAAAAGGGCAGCGACGACTCCTTGGATTAGTTGCACATAACGTCATGACATCAAAAATTATGACGCCGTATGCGAAATCCTACGTAACGTATAGTTCATGAAGGGTAAAAACGAAGTACTATGTCGTCTGCGAGGGCCATAGGCTTAACGTACCAAGCCTCAGGAAGTTTTGTTGAGCTAACGTCTTCAGAGTGCAAACAATACATACTGAAGTCCGAGATGTCACTCGCAAAGATTTTGGCCCGAAATTTGAAAATAACCCCCGTATTCACAAACGCTCCTCTACTCGACTTTACCCTTCACTTGACAGAGTTGAGCACTGCGCCACATCTCGGCTCAAAATGACGCTGCGCTGCCCAAGAATCGCAGCACATTATCTCTGATATGCAGTGACTTTCCGTGCCTAGAGAAGGCGCTCTCATCGGCTTTCTCAAGGGAAGGTGAAGCGTTGAGTGAAGGGACGTTCTAGAATACGGGGGTAAGTCACCTTTCCGTTCCGACACGAGAGCGGCCCACAACGTAATAAAGTGTGGTCCGACGAAACTAATGAAGTGCGCCCATTCGTCCGTCCGTCCGTCTGTCTATCCATCCATCCATCCATCCATCCATCCATCCATCCATCCATCCATCCATCCATCCATCCATCCATCCATCCATCCATCCATCCATCCATCCATCCATCCATCCATCCATCCATCCATCCATCCATCCATCCATCCATCTCTTCCAGTGAATTTTTCCTATAACAAAGCTGTGATGGTAAAATTACCAACATTAGGCTTCCACAGTACCTTTTACCAATAAAAGTCAAGTAGGTCTCTCACAATTCAGTGTTTTTAAAGGAAAAATAGACTAAAGCAACAGTGTGGTTCACAGAGGGTTTTTTTTTTTTTGTGCGTGTACCTGAGCCTATTTCTCGCAGAGTCAAGCGCTGGTGCTGTATGACACATTTCTGTCGTTCCTGCCCCGGGACCCTGGACGGCTCAGTGTGCCTGGACTGCGGGACCGCGGATACGTCTACGTAAACGACGTATGTACACACGCGCCCTTACTGACACACTGATTCTGAAGAGGCCGCATCGCCTAGAAGCTTTTACGGGGTTTCGCGAACGCAGCGAAAAATGTGGATGGGGGTTAGAAACGAATGTTGCCCTTTTTCTGCGTTCTCTCTTCGTCTTTTTTTTTTCCCTATAGCTTTTATTTTGACAGCTCGCGCCCGCAATGCACGCGAATCACAGAATATGTGTGTAAGTGATTATGTAAAAAAAATATGTAAGGTTTAACGTCCCAAAACCACGTGCTACGTGACGCCACACAGGCTCATAAAAAGTGTGCCACACTCACCGCCATGGCTACAGATGGCACTAACTGAAACTCCCCGTTTAAATTCACTTTTATACGTAATAAAGTGGCTAGGACGATAGCCGCCATGGTAGCTCAGTGGTAGAACATCAAACGCGTTATTCGAAGGTCACGGGTTCGTTTCCTGCCCACGGCTAGTTATCTTTTCACCCACTTTTCTTTCTTCACATTTACATTACAATTCGGTCTAATAACTTCCCCTACAGTATCGTTTGTTAGATCACACACACACACACACACACACACACACACACACACACACACACACACACACACACACACACACACACACACACACACACACACACACACACACACACACACACATATATATATATATATATATATATATATATATATATATATATATATATATATATATATATATATATATATATATATATATATATATATATATATATATATATATATATATAGAGAGAGAGAGAGAGAGAGAGAGAGAGAGAGAGACAATATTACTGAGATCTTACATTGCTACAAAGAAAAGCTATCAGACATAATTTTAATGTAAATATGAAGATATAAAGTGATTGCAAAGATAACTTGCTGTGGGCAGGAACCGAACCTGTGACCTTCGAATTACACGTTCGATGCTCTACCAATTCCGATGCCATGGCGGCTATGCCCCCATCCACTTTATTGGGTATATATACGTGAATTAAACGTGCGAGTGTCAGTCAGCGCCACCGGTAACCAGGGCATAGAGTATGGCACACTCTTCATGAACCTGTATGGCGTCATGTCGATAGCACGTGAACCTATATTACTAGCAGGCAGCTGACTTATAGTCCCTCGTAAACAAGCTAAATGCACCAGGTCTGCCAGTACGAGACTCTCGTTGTAGCGTTGGTGCTAGCCGAGAGACAAGAGCCTTCTCCTATTAGAGACCAAGCATTGTAGAGGTCTCGGCTTGTCGGCGTGTTACCTCGACGTGACTGTCCTTCCTGAGCGGATGTGCCCCACGCAAATTGGGTAAATTCAACTCCTGGCAACCAGTCCATATTATTCATATTATGCGAAAAAAAAAGAACTATACAGCCACTTTTAGTCCAAAGTTTCTAATGTTAAAATTAAGAACTTAAAATGACCCGATGTTTCGGGTCCTTGTTGAGGGGTGACTGTTAAACTGGCTCCAAAGCTAGCGAGTTTTCTTAGTGGTGTCCCCCTCTCCTTCTTTCCGCCATTCTTGTTGCTGCGCTGTTTTTTATCCACTGGTTTAAGGTTCGTCGTTGCTGCCTAAAACATTACGTTTGTCTTAGCAGCTATGTCAAATCACCGACGAAATCTAGCAAAGCACTACAGTTTCTTATCTAAAACCAACGGAATAAACATACATCTCTACGGTGATGTCATCAATGCTACTCCTGTTTGTAACACATCTGCAAAGGATTAGCGCCTTGAAATGGGCTGTTTGGTGTGCTCCTCACTAGCCTTACTAGCGTGTACTATGCACCATTTCTTCATTCTGCTAAGTGGTGGTGCGTTAGCGTATTGGTGGTAAGTAAAGCAGTAAAAAGTGGAATTTGTTCTGTGGGGAACACCGGCGCACAGTGCATGATTTGCCTCCTCCACAGGTTTTACGTTAGTGGCACTGAACCCCCCCCCCCCTTTTTTTTTGCGCCTCGAGCCAAGCGGTTTCTTTTTTTTTTGACAAGGCCGACCGGAAGCACGTTGCGTCACCCTTGCGCCACTGTGATTATTCAAAGTCACTGGGACTCGATGAGTGACCATGCGAGACATGTAGTAGTAGAGGCTTCGCTCTAATATGTAATTTCCGTAAGTGTACCCCGTCAAGAGTGTGAGAACCGGCATGCTGTAGTGGGTTACCAATTCCAGAACTTTTTTGCATGTGAACGAAGGTATAATATAAGCCGTACTCTTGCCGTGACCGTCTGCAGGGTGTGTCAACTCATCAAATGCGGTTAACTATGAAGCTGGCGTAAGAAATAGTAAACTTGCTTTTGATTAAATGTCAACCTACAAATTATCTTCATTTAAATCAACTTATTATTTGAGTTGCTTCTTGTTTTAGCGCTACCAAGGTGTTATTTCCCGCATGGACAACGTGTTCGACATCATGGTGTCCATAAGCAAGGACCAAAGACTTTCTTTGCTGGTCGAAAGTCAAGGAAGAAATGCCTACGGCGACCTCAACGATGCGAAAGTGAGTTTATCGCTGAATTGTTGTAGATTTGTGCATATATTGCTTCCGATTTAACTACTGAGGGTTTGAAATAATTCTGTGTCCCAACTCCTGAATCATGGCGAATAATTTGTTCACCCAATATTACAGGGAATCGTTTCGAATGTGACTTTTTCTGGAATCGAGCTCACTCACTGGAACGTCACTTCCATCGACGAACGAAAGGTACTGCCAGGAAAATTTGCGACTATGCCACAGGAGACACACTGCCCTCCTGGTTTTGCTGCTTATGAGGCAAGGTTTCCATTGAAAGTGTCCCCACCACTGGACACATTCTTGAGGCTGGACCACTGGAAAAAGGCAAGAACTAATTTAACGAGAAAAAAATCATTGTCGCTTTCTGATGGGTCATCCTCGTTTGTTTCACATTTTTGTGATAGAATACAGCACAGAAAGTTATGTTGTTAGGCTGTATAATGTGCTTGCCTGAGGGCATGATGCAGTGCAAGTACACAATCTTGATGGAAGGACAGACTCACGTCGCGACTTTGCAACAGTGTCGAGTTTGTTTCATTAAGCTACATTGTGTTCTTTGCAATGAAAGCTTTAAGAATAAATACGGTAGCTAGTCTAATTGCACTTGGCATAGATTTTTGTCTTGCAACTACATGGGAGAAGTACAGTGGAGCCGTTTTCTTGAAACCTAGCGAAATCTTTACATAGCCTCCCCCCACATTCTGTGTCAGGGTTGCAGGCACAGCTGTCTTGGAAGTTGGAATCGTATCATAATAGGTTAGAAAATACTTGCGCAACACGTATTCGAGACAGAGATACGAGATAAAAGAACAATATCGTATCCAAGCTTCGGTCAGTCTGTCCAAAGTTTAAATGACGGACTTCATGAGCACCAGTACAGCATGACTATAGAACCGTTAGTGGCAATCTCGGCGCTCATTGCAAGCAATTGTTACTGTTGCCCTGAATTAAAAAAAAACTGTGACACACTAGCACGGAGCAGTAATCAAATAGCGCGAGAAATCACCGGTGACCTCTATATTGCATCGTTAATTGATGTCAGTTGCCCATCTATTTTACTATCTGACAAAGAAATTTCATATACCGCAACACGTGTGTCTTCTCCGTGCCTTAATTATTTTTTCCTTGCATCGAGGTCGTGCTACAGACAATCGAATCTAATAATCTGACAACGAGCCCACTTTAGGACTCTTGTTTACTTGGTTGACTTGACATGATTGAGCTCTTTTCGCCATGCGCACGAAGCTTACCTGTTTTTTTTTCTTCTCTGTGTACTTTTTTTTTTCTTGAATTTTTTGCATTTTTTCTGGTAAACTCCTCTTAGGTATTTATACACGTCTTTAACCAGAATTTATTATTAGCTGATAGCATCTCGTGTGGTGCGTTATTCGTTCCTCTGCTGCGACTACGTTTTCGCCACGCTCTTTGTTGGTTAGAGAAGTTCAGCCCAACTAGCCAAGAGATTCATCTTATTAGGTGACTTTACGCCTCCGCGTTCCCTGAACATCTGCCTCGTTTGGACTAGAATGCTCTTACCCTTATGTGAGTTGCGCAAGCTCGTGGAGCACCTATACATAGCCTCGGCGTGCTTAAGCATTTCCGAAATATGATCATCGAGTGCTGTAATACGATGCATGCGTGCTGTGTTTATAAACTTAAACTTACCTATCGGAGCTTAGCTGAGCATAAGACAGATGCTTGGGCTAGTTGGTGATTAGAAATCAACATGTTTGCACAGCGCAAGACTACGAGTAGTTACCACGTAACTACTCGTAGTCTTGCGCTGTGCAAATATATTGATTAGCTGAGAAAATGCAATTGCCGACTTTGCGCTTGTATGTTGTTGTTTTGTTCAACAGGCAGCACAGGCGCACGCAGTGTTCGCCTTCAGAAAGAAGGGTGGGGAGCGAGGGAACATTGCAGCGCCTCACCCCAATTAAGTGAAAATAGGTGGCAGTGTTTGCGTCTTTCAATTAAGTGACAAGGGGGCAATGCCCAACCGCCTGCACAAACACCGTACGCATGCCTATGAGTGGCAGTCTTCTCTCTTGACGCAGGGTGCAGCCTTCTTGAATGGGTTCAATCTTGGTCGATACTGGACGCCCATGGGACCTCAGAAGACGCTGTACGTACCCTTCGTGCTCTTCGAGACAGAGAATGTCCTGAACGTTATCGAGCTTGAACAAGCGCCTTGCTCGGACTACTCTACTGCCGAATTCGTGGACACACCCGAACTAAACGCAACAGTACCCCTCTTCGCTCGCGCTGCATTGCAAAAGAGCCGTGAATAAAACTTTTCAAATGAATACGGGTCATCGAACTCTTCTTTATGGCACTCTGCAACTATAGCTCTGGTAGGCGAAGACCAATTTCAGATGGACATTTATGCCTAAGTTCTTTGTGAACAGCTGCATGTACTCATATTGCAACTCGCTCTGCCCGAAACACCGAAAACTTGCTCGATATTTACGCCATATTTTGGACAAGCATAATGAAACAATGTCCAGCATGTGCACGTCAACTAAGTTATGGAGACTGGGCTAGATAAGTGCTTGTGATATTCAGCTAAAGGCCCTGATATATGAATTAGCATGTTAGCACATATACTGTGAATATAGAAATAGAAAAGTGTGCGTGTGAACGTTTTATGACAGTGTGAACTGATGCAAGCAAACTGTTCATTCACACGTTATTTCAGCTTGCTTCAGTGTGCTATCATGCTTGTGTTTTGTTTGCTGATTGTTCACTTTGGGCATCATTGTTTTTTTTTTTTTTTTGCTGCACAATCTATCAATATGGAGAAGGTGAGGTAATATGAAGCTCTACCTCTCTACAACAAAGCAGACCATAACAGAACATAGGTTGCCACCCTTTTACTACGATAGCGTTAAAGAGCTCATTTTTCAGAAATTTCGGTGTCGGAGTCGTTGGTTGTGAGTGAGCGAAAAATCACATGCGTGAGCGAAAAATCGAGAACGATGCAAATAAAATAAATATATGATAAAAGACCTTGGAGCAAAGTGAAGACCGAACCAGGGCTGTTGCGATTTGAGTGGGAATCGAATCCGGATCATTGGCCACGCCTCTGCTTGTGAAAACAGTGAAAAGAACTTTCTCTGCTTGGAAATGCAGTGAAAGTAGCCTTTATGCTTCACAAGCACACGCGTCCTGTATACATGCTTCACAATGCAACATGAAATATTGCCACCCATAGATTTGCTCAGGAGAAGTGGAACAAATATACAAATTTCATTCTGCTTTTGAATGAGGGGAAACGGAACTCAAGTTCGAATTAAAGTCGAAACATACGTTATATATATATATATATATATATATATATATATATATATATATATATATATATATATATATATATATAAGGGAAAGAAGTGTATACCTAAGGGTTCGTTTTTCCGTGTTTTAACACAATATTAATGAGATCTAAAAGACAGTAATGCCAAGGAATGTACAGGGGAAGTTATTAGAACCAATGGAATGTAAATAAGAAGAAAGAAAAGTGGATGAAAAAATAACCAGCCGTGAGCAGGAATCGAACCTACGACCTTCGAATAACGCGTTCGATGCTCTAACCACTGAACTATCACAGCGGCCTTCCCTCCATCCACTTTTTTGGGTTTATATGTGAATTTAGAAGTAGGAGTGACAGTCAGCGCCATCTATAAGCCGAACGACGAGTGTGAAAACACTCTTATGCGCATGTTTGGCGACACGTAGCACGTGAACTTATTATGAGCGGGCAGTTGATTAAATGTCCCTCTTATAAAACCTAAACACACGAGTCTGCCAGTACGAGACCCTCGTTCAATGAAATAAGGGAAAGAAGTGTATACCTAAGGGCTCGTTTTTCCGTGTTTTAACACAATATTGATGAGATCTAACAGACAGTAATGCCAAGGAATGTACAGGGGAAGTTATTAGAACCAATGGAATGTAAATAAGAATAAAGAAGAAAGAAAAGTGGATGAAAAAATAACCAGCCGTGAGCAGGACTCGAACCTACAACCTTCGAATAACTGGTTTGATGCTCGCGTTCGATGCGTTAAGCATTAAACGCGTTATTCGAAGGTCATAGGTTCGATTCCTGCTCACGGCTGGTTATTTTTTCATCCACTTTTCTTTCTTCTTTCATCCTATTTACATTCCATTGGTTCTAATAACTTCCCCTGTACTGTACATTCCTTGGCATTACTGTCTGTTAGATCTCATATATATATATATATATATATATATATATATATATATATATATATATATATATATATATATATATATATATATATATATATATATATATATATATATATATATATATATATATATATGAGGCATATGTGCAGAAGAATAAATTTGGTTGTTGCCGCAGGTTATAAATATGAAAGTAGATGCGCTTTCACATAACAACTGTTTATTCTGCCGACGTTTGGACGGGAACCCCGTCTTTTCCAAGGCACAATAATATTTACACATGTTTCGTGCCTTCTTATAGCCTGTCGAGACAGGAGAGAAGGGGTCAAAAGAAAAGTAAAAAAAAGAAATAAAGAAACAGCGACACGGGAGGAGAAACGTTAAATAATTATAGAAAATCTAGGAAAAGGAGCAAGACCAACACGGCGTAATTAGAATGGGGCAGCATCTTAACAGAGTAGGGCAGAGGTAGATGAGCGATGCCATCATTGTCAACAATACCTCCCCCGCACCCACTCTTCCCCAAGTGGGCAGTGTGCCGCCGTTCTTGTATTTCACCTTTCCGTGTAATCCGCTGGCGGCTCGTTCCTTTTTGAAGTTTAAGACAAGGTAATGGGGAGAGCTTAAGCGCTTCGAGCGCGTGCTGGTGGCGTTTGAAGGAATGAAAAAGCCGGTGATTGAGGCGCCGCCATCGAAATTCATTATATGCAATGGCTCCTTGCCAGTGAAGGAACAGAATGTGCCTTAAAAATTAAAGAAGAAAAAAAGAAAAGAAAAAAAGGGGGGGGGGGAACTGTACGACATCCGGGACAGTCACCACACAGTTGCGGCTCACTGGGAAGACATGCGCGCATGTATGAAAAAGTTAACGAAACCAGCTAGCTTTCAGCTCCTTGTCAGTGAAGGAACGGAATGTGCGTTAAAACTTAAAGAAGAAAAAAAAAAGAAAAGAAAAGCGGGGGGGGGGGGGGCGGCTGTACGACATCCGGGACCACTTATCTGTGCGTTCCAGCTGTGCGTGATGAGGCAAACCATTTCTATGTTGTCAGATGCATAGGCTAAAAGTTTTGTTAGCGGGTAATAGTATTGTCGTAATGAGACCGGACTGATTAGAGAGAAGCGTTTGCGTCTTTTAGCGGTCGTAACGCTGACAGAGTGCCTGCGTGTTCATTTATTCCGTAATTTATCGTGTTAACTTTGTACATGAAATAATATTCCCGTTGTTCCCGTTCTCTTATTGTTTGAAATAGGTTTTCTAATAGTGTATCTCTGATGTCATCAAAGCTGTGGTCTTTTAATGTGCTGTGTTTTGAAAGTGGAAGGCCTGGCAGGGATCGTACATGTGCCCGATAGTTGTTGAATCTAATTCTAAACGGAGTGTCTGTCTGGCCCACGTATTGCTTGTTACATTGCCACATTTCAGGAGCTATATGACGTTGTCTGAGTCACAGTCTAGTGCACGTCTTATCCTGTGCTTAAAATCCGAGTGGGTGCTTTTCGCCACTGTCGTTGTCTGCATATATTTGCAAACCTTGCATCTGCTTTTTCCAAAGGGTGACACCCAATTTGAAATTTCACGCCTATCTTTGAATTTATTAAATGATCCTTTATATTTTTCGGCCGTCTGTATACCACACAAGGAGGAGAAGTGAAAATTTTGGATAGCCGCACGCTCTGTTCCAATATGTTAAAGTGTTTTCTTAGGATCTTGTTTATGTTCGGTGGGTTGCTCGTGAAAGTTAATAGCAAGTTTTTGTTGTGGTGTTGGTCGGCGTTTTTCTGGTGGTTGAGAAGAATCTGACGGTCCAGATTTTCAGCTTTTTTGATGGCGTCATCGATGATAGCTGGCGGGTCGATGACGTCATCAAAAAAGCTGAAAACGATGAGACGGTGCGTCAGCGACTACACCAGGAGACAGGCCTGGAACGCTCGAACACGCAAGTAGCTGGTCGTGCTTGCTCTAGGGTTTTGGCCTAAGTTTGTGTAGTGGTTGTGGTTTCTTTGTCTTTATTAGGTGTTCCTATAGTGCTTTTACAGCTAAGTAAGCGCTTTTAGCGCTATAGAAAGATCACTTAGATGCAGTTTTCTTCACCTGGACCAGTGGCTTGCCTCTGGTCTGCTTCACTTCCGCCACAGGAAATACCAGTGGATCAGTTTCTACGCAACGGCATTCCCGCAGTTCCTGTGGCCATCGTCCCTAGCAATGACGGCTTCATTCGGATGAAGAATCCGAAAGTGATCCAGGCGGAGCTTAGAGCTGCGACGTCTCACTTTCACAGCATCACAGAGGTCCGCCAGTTCGGCAGAGGTGGTATTCTATGTTTTTCGTCTGATCAGCTCTGTGTCCAAGACCTATTGAAGTGCTCGAGTTTCGCGACCAATCCGGTGAGCGCCTTTATTCCCCCGCATCTGGCATGTGTGAAAGGTATAGTTCGCGGTGTCGATGTTAACTTGACCCCGCCTGAGGTATTAGAGATGTTTGCCGTGACTGGTGCTATTTCCGTTTATAGGTGTGCACGACTAGCAGAGAAGCAGAAGACGCCGACTGAGTCGGTAATTGTAACCTTTGCTGGAGCAAATCTCCCAAGCGAAATCAAGGCATGGCCACTAATATACAGAGCGGAACCGCTCTCACCGCGACCACTTCAGTGTACGAAGTGCTGGCGATACGGTCACACTGTTAAAGGATGCAGGTCAGAACTCAGATGCCGAGTGTGTGGTGACAACCGCGAAACAAATTACTGCAAAGCTAAAGAAGAGAAATGTTGTCTCTGCAACGAACAACACTGTGCAGATAATCCTGATTGTTCAGCAAAGGCTCGAGAAATGCAAATTCTTGAAATTATAGGGCGTAGGCGCTGTTCTCGACGAGAAGCCCTAGCGGAAATACAGACTAGAACTCAGGGGTATGCCATTGTTGCAGCACGACATCTCTCGGAAATAAATGGGTCGATTTCTCTGAATATAGCGGAGGCCATAGAAAAGGCTCTAGAAAAAGCCATGGAACGACTGACTTCTAAACCTTTGCGATTCTCTATCTCAAATTTTGGCTAACCAGATGACTCGCATATTTGGTACAACGGGAGAGTCAGGCCTAGTATACCAACATGTTGAGAGTTCACGACCAATAGCTGACGGTGAATCTGAAACTGCGCCATCGTATTATCCACCCGCAGGAGCCTCTGCAATAGGCGTCCACAGCCAAAATGAGGAATTGGAAACCGCACCATCGTATTCTCCGTCTACAGCACCCTCTGCAGTAGATATACAGAGTGCAAGTGAGGACAAAGCTGCATATACAATAGATTCCGATGACATGGATTTGGACCCTAGGTCCCTGAAGAGATCTAGATCCCCTGTGTCAAGGAAAACTAACTCACCGAAACAAACAAAGAACAAAAAAGTATCTGAAAGAAAAGGAGAGCCTTTCAAAGAGGGATTTCTTGAAATAAAACATTCTAGAGAAAGCTATAGCGGAAGCAGCTCTTTCGAAACCATTGGGTCGCTTAAGATTCTCCATTGGAATTGCCGATCAATCCATTCTGCATCTACGGATTTGGTATACTTGACTTCTAAAGTCGCTCCTGATATTATAGCATTACAAGAGACATGGCTATCTGTACATAATTTGTTCCATTTAAATAACTTTCAATCTTTTCGACTGGACCGTCCATCGAGAGGTGGGGGTCTAGCTCTCTTTATTAATAATAGAATTAGTATGGCTCATACAAACGTATGTCGCCAGAATGCGAAATTTTGGCAGTAGACATTACACTGCCCAACTGCACTCCTTTCACTTTAGTTATTATGTATTTTCCGGATGAAGTTCAAGACACACGAAGTTTGGATCTAGCTAAAAATCGTGGTGCAAAGACAAAGTTTTAGTTGGAGACTTTAATTCCCACCACACGAGTTGGGGTTTTAGAACTGATCTTAGTGGGAAACGCTTGTGGGAGTGGACAATGGCTAATGACCTGACGTGCCTCAACGTCAGAACCCCCACATTTATTCGTAATCACTCCAGGTCGGCCTTAGATTTAAGTTTTGTCAGTTCAGCCATTACTACTTCTTCTTGGAAAGCGCTGGACTGTGGCACCAACAGTGACCACTTACCGATAAGTTTTGAAATTTCTTGCCCGATAATTCCATCTTGTTCAAATGTAAGAGTATTTGTAAATTACACTAAATTTAGGAATGACCTGAAGTCAGCATTGGCTTTTCACTCGGAAGAGAGCGATGATAAAAAAGCACTGAAAATAAACGCAGTCATTAAAAGATCCTACAAAAGAGCCGAATTTACTGTTGAATCCACAAAAAAGAGTATATAGCCGTTGGTGGAATGATGAATGTACAAGAGAGCACCGACGACGTCAGGCAGCTTGGAAGCAGCTCTTACATAATCAATCCCCCCAAAACTGGGCCGATTATAAATTCATTGCTGCGGTAGCTCAAGATAAACAAGAATATGACAGAAGACATTACGAATACCTGTCGAAGCCTAAACATATGAAAGCACTGTTCCGATATATGAGAGCTCGGAAAATCTTGCCATCAACAGTTAATGTAGCTTGTGATAATCTGTCGGCACAAGAAATGACCACTACATTAGAGGCAATCGGTAAAGGTCTGGAAAGTAGATTCACTTCAGTTGTGCCAAACAACTGGCACAAGTCTATGACAAAGTCTGACTGTGAAGAAGTGACACAGACTGAAGTATCCAACGTCATTAAACATTTACCCTGTGCATCTCCTGGCCCAGATGGAATCACAGTACCCATGATTAAAATTCTGTTCAATTTATCGCCTCGAGACGTCGCCATTGTTATTATCTACTCCTTAAAAAACTCATGGGTGCCGCAGGATTGGAGGATAGCAAAGGTGATTCCTATACTAAAAAATCCGGGTGGAGGATTAACAGTCGATAATATCAGACCAATCTCTCTAACATCTAACATGGTCAAACTGGTAGAGAGGGTCCTACATAGCCGAGTAAGTATCTGGATGGCAGACAATTTAGTAATAAAACCGAACCAAATCAGCTTTCGTAGTGATTTCTCTATTTGGTGTGCCCATGCTGATTTAGAGAGCCGAATACAGCTCGCGCGTAAAAGAAGGCAATACGCTGCTTTAGTAACGCTTGACATAGCCAAGGCGTATGACAGTGTGGAGCACTTCATATTGTTAAATACGCTAGAGAGATTGAACTTCCCAAAATATTTTATTGAGTGGGTGGCAGAATTCTTAAAATCAAGAGAATTCTACTGCGTCAAGGATGGATGTTCCTCATCTAGATTTAAACAAACGCGCGGAGTTCCCCAAGGAGCAGTCTTATCTCAAATATTATTTAATGCTTTAATGAGCACAATTCCAACAGATAAAGAAGTTACTGTCTACATTTATGCTGATGACATCGCACTCTTTGCTGCTGACTGTGGTATTTACTCACTACAACTCAAATTACAAAGATATATTAACATGTTAGAAATTTGGTTGCAGTCGATTTCGTTATCGTTAAATGTCAACAAAAGCGCGCTCATGGCGTTTCCGCTTGCAGAACCAATTTCAATTTCAATTCTATATAAACAGGAACCCATCCAGCAAGTAGACTCTATAAAATATTTGAGAATCATTTATAATGACAAACTTAACTGGAGTCCACACATAGAGTATATAACTACCAAAGCACAGTGGGCTTCAGGCTTACTACACAAGCTAAGTAACCGGAAATATGGGTTACGGAGGCACACCTTGATAACGTTGTACAAGATTTATATGCGCCCCATCATGGAATTCGGCTGCATATTATTCTCGGGTGACCCTGCTTATAAAACGAAACCTCTAGTTGTCTTGGAGCGAGAAGCACTGCGAATGTGTCTGGGACTCCCTAGATTTGTGGCTATCAACGTACTGTGCCAGGAAGCGCACCTGCGTACACTACTTTGTCGATTTCGAATTTTGACCGTACAAGCATTTTTAAAATTTTATAGCTTACCGGCAAGAAGATCTCAATATGCTTTAATCGCAAACCCAGACGCCTTCTTTCTTGCTTGTCGGCCACGGTTTCACACACCTCAGATAATGTTTGTACAAAAAAATCTACAAAGTATAAATGTGAATATTAGAAATGTAATTGAGACTAATGACTCTAATTGTCATGTTATTATTGAGTATGATGATATATTCCCCCAAAACGCCAAATTACAATCTCTCCAATTTTTAAATAACATATTATTAGATTACTTGGAGCATGCAGAAACTAAAAATATAATAGCCGCAGATGCTTCCGTAAATAATCAAAAGCCAGGTGTAGGCATTGCCTCTGTTTCGCTTGACTGGTCCTTTTCAGTGAGACTGCCTGATTTTACTCCAGTTTTCGAAGCGGAGCTCTTGGCGATTATTTTAGCTCTTCGAAAACTTCCATCAAATCAAAACAACGCAGTCATAATGACGGATTCTCTTTCAGTTTGTGCAGCTCTGACAGCTTCAGAGAACTCTCGAATTCTAAGCACATTCAAAACATTAGTACCCCCGCAGTTGAGACTCCTGAGATTACTACGGGTTCCGGGACACTGTGGATTAAGATTAAACGAATTGGCCGATTCCTTAGCACGAGCCGCACTTGATGGGCCATTTTGTCCATACTGCCAGATGTTGTATATATCACGGCAATAAGATATCGAAAATCAGCAATCCCCACTGATACGATAAAAAAAAGTAACTACATGGACAGACTATAACCACCTCATGTTTCCATGGCAACCCCATTGGAGTCAGTCCAGAAAGCTCGAAGTCTTAATCACTAAATTTCGATGTCGTGTCCCCCCCCCCCCCCCCTAAACCTGTATCTACACAGAGCTGGTCAGACAACATCACCCCTCTGCGCATTCTGCGGAGAAATGGAATCACTAGATCATTATTTTTTGTATTGTCGCCGCTAGATATACTTAGAAAAAGGTTACTAGTTATGCCATTTCGGAAAATAGGCCTTAGATTGACGGCGGAAACGGCGCTAAGCTTTGGTGCCTCAGTTTTGGGACATTGCCACAGGGATGCTTTCAATGCCGTTTGCGATTATATTCAGGCAACCAAGCGTATACCTTTGTGATCTTCAATAAAAAAAAAATTGTTTATTCCTCCCCAGGGCAGAGTGAAGTAAACGCAGCTGAGAGGTAATCATAACACCTCCAATCTCAAAATTGCTCAACTTGATTTTTTTTTTCGTTTGCTGTTTTTATGTTGTTTTTATTTTTACATTAGTCTTATTATAATATCAATTCATTACACAGAGTAAAAATGATCACAGAAAAACTGCAATACACTTTCTTGGCCAATCCCCCCTGAGTGGGTATGAGCCAACATCCCAGGGAAACAAAACAAAACAAAATCAGCTTGTAAATCACTCGCGCGAAGAGCTAGCGGATGTCGGCAGGCGATGTAGCTCACGTTTCAAGTGGCGAGGTGCTAGCGGAAATATCGCGCCTCTATCGCGGTAATCTCGCAGCAGCGGGATAGCAGGCCCGCGCTTGCTGGCGGTGGTCGCAGTGAAAACATCGTTGTCTTCAAGTCGGCAGCCAATCTGGGCCAGATTGAGATGATCAGCGATTCGCCAATGGGCTTCGTGTTCAAATTGCTCATCATAGCGTTCTGGGCTCAAGTGACGCCACTCGGAGACGCCTTAGGAGCACCGCAGAGAGTGAGAAAAGCCTTTTTGAATACACTAGACTCGTAGGCATGCGCAGGGCTCCACTTCAGCGAGGGGGGGGGGGGGGGGGGGAGCTCTATAGTTAAGCCTATGTATCGGGAGAGGCACCCTTCCCACCATCCCCCCCCCCCCCCCCCTGCGTACGCATATGAACGGACAAACATTAGCAATTAGGCGGAAGGGGTACCTAAGGCTTATTCATGCGTTTGCCGACGGCAGTAGGCCCGATGGAGGGGCTTTAGGGGTACGGACCTTCGGGTAGATTTACAACACGTAATTGAGTTTTGTTTAGCAAAGTCGATAACTTGCAATAACGCCTACTACTCCCACGTCATAGGGATTCGACTACACTTGAGTTCGTTGAATCCTTCTTAATTATTAGCTGGTGATAACTGTGTAGCCAAGCCGGGCATAGGAAAGGTACCTAGATGCACGCATCTGAGGTTCGCGGTTTTGTTCGCGATGAGTATTTGGTTTTACTTTTTTACTAACTCTCTCTCTCTCTCTCTTTTTCAATGATGATTGATGATTGATTGATATTTGAGGTTTAACGTCCGAAAACCACAATATGATTGAATGTAAGAAACGCCGTAGTGGAGGGCTCAGGAAGTTTCGACCACCTGGGGTTCTTTAACGTGCAAGCAAATGTGAGCACACGGGCCTACAGCATTTGCGCCTCCATCGAAAATGCAGCCGCCGCAGCCGGGATTCGATCCCGCGACTGGCGAGTTAGACCCCTAGTACCTTAGCCACTAGACAGACCACCACGGTGGGGCTGCTTTTTTTATTGAAAGTTCAATTGTCAGTAAACAGTAAACTCAGCTTGCCCATTTCCTCTTGTTGTAAAGGGGGCGAATATGGAATCTTTCGTCCCACAGATACGTTCGGTGTGAAATTCTAGACCATATCGTATATTCCCCCTTTGCAAGCTTTTTTAAAAAAATAAAAAATCAGTTCTTTCACGTCAGCTCAATAAGGGTATTGTAAGACTTTTTTTTTTTTGTTGAAACTCAGCTACTTTTTTTTTTTGAAGTAGGACCACCGTCAGAACAAGGTGTATGGCAGTATTAGTTTTCTTTTATTTATTTTGTGCGGTAGGCTTGGAGAGGCATGCAAGCCGTTGTGCTGCATTTGTTGTGGCACGGAGCATTGGTTTGACGGCATTCGGTCAGTGTACGACCGGTTCGGCCTTGACCGTAGACACTGTGGTGCCCGCACGGCACCCCGCGAAGTGCTGGGGCGCCCCAAATGACCGAGTGCTTCTGCTGACCTAGGACAAAGGAACCAACTTCCACGTCGGCGACAAACGGGCAGGGACGGAACCGTAATTGTGACGGCCCCCTGATTACCTTAAGGTACTTCTGGCCCGCATGAATAAGCCTCTTCCGGGGCCCAGCGTGGCACTATGACCCCTCGCATTGGTTCGGCTCACGAACCCACCGTTTGTCATCACCGAGTGAGTACACAGCGGGATCACCAGTGACTTTCCGTCGCAGATCTCAGAAGCGGGCGGATTTTCGGCGCGCGAAAGACGCACCTCCCACTTCGGGTGGAGCGTCTCGGGTGCCTAGTGGGAAGCGTTGTTCTCACAACGCCAAAAGAACCTGAAATTTACTGTTGTTTTCATTGTTGACTTGCATCACACACTGGATCTGAAGTCAACGAGGATTGAATTTACTTGACGTGTCTAAAGCCTTCAATAAGGCTGGTCATCCGCCTTCATTAATTCTTCAAGTTTACGCAAATGTATTTATTTAGAATTGCTTATTTTTATTTTGCCTTAATCGTTCATTTCTGCTAACAATTTTAATTCATCGACTGAACCAGGGCCCATGTTCACAAAAACTACAACCTAAAACTCAACGACTCAAAACCTAAAATAAAAAAAAAAGTTACTTAGTCGCGGATGACTGCGCTATATGCTAGAAATAACGATGACGATGTCGTCTGTTTTACCCACACACCAAAGTAAACCTTGTAAGGGTAAATATGCGTCCAACTATACTAGAGCAAAAGCCTATAAGAGCATGGTTGTTGTAACATGAGCTTTTTATAGTCCTAAATTACTTTGTGGGACACTCACAAGCAGACATTAATGAGGGACCTTGAGGCATCCCGTGAAATGTTGCGCGACTCGTTTACTCCATATGGAGTCATAATTTAACCACGTGTTACACAATCAAAATCAAACATGGGTTTCCTCTTACTTTCCATTTGTAATGAAATAGCTCGCGCTTATTTATTTCACAAAATTTAACATCATTCATTGTAAACCAGTTCGCACCCTTAAGGTTGCTTTGCGGGTCTACAACTGGTCGTGGGTTCGAATCTCGGCTGCCGCAGCTGCATTTTCGATTTAGACGAAGAAGACGTGGGCCAGTGTGCTCACATTTAGGCGCACGGTAAAGAAGCACAGGTGGTCGAAATTTCCGAAGCCCTCCCCTACAGCATCTCTCATAATCGTATGGTGGTTTTGGGACGTTAAACCATAAATATCAACCAATCAATGCGTGTCTATAGCTAACACCCTACAATATGGTTATATTGGCAAACCAAACACCGATGTCATGGGTGTTTCGAAACACCAAAAACACCTACGATGGGTGCTCTGGTTTGTCAAAACACCCTTTTCGTGGGGCGTTAGTTATAGACGCGCAAAGCACTTTTAAGGGTGTGCACTGGTATACAGTGTAACTACGCTTGTAAGCATTTCAGCCGTTCACCAGTGCATTTGTCTCGGGTAGGATTGGCCACAGACAAATTAATGTCCCCTCGCTAGAACACGCTTACACGCTTGAGTGCTTTTTGCCCTAAATATATGTAACTTGAAATCAAGTCTCCCAGTCTGCCTCTTCCATCAGGATTTATTTTTTTTTTCAAACAGCTTCTGTTGAATACGTATTGAATAGAGCACTCGACTGTCAATTTCATGCCTTTTTTCCCACTGACAGCAAACAGTGCAAACAGCAAATCACGGAAAGTAAAGTAACCTCGTATACAGCAGGAACCAGAGCCCTTGTAATATTTTGTAGCTGTATACATTCAAATACTGTGTTCAATAATGTTATGTGAAACTGTGTCGCCTTGTTTTAAATAAAATTTATCAAACCGAACAATTTTCAACCAAACACCGTGAATACAGCTGAAGATGTACTGAAGCAGATATACCGGTAATCACAACATGGCCTGCGCACCAAAATCATGTAACGATCGGAGCTTAATTCTACCTTTGCAAGAACAATTTACGCAAACGCAACATTTGCGCCTGTTGTTAGACATGAAGCTGTATGTAGTCATAGTCCTCAAGCTTCAGTTATTACAACATGGAGACAGCTATGCACTGATTAATACTACAGACCTTCATCATCGTAAAAAGTGGACAAAAGGTCAGTTTTCAGACGAAACAAATCTGTCGAGCAGTCAGTGTATAGTGTCGGTAATCTCGTAAAAGATCGGGCTGCGTGCAGATAACTTTAGGGACAAAAAGAAAAAAAAATGACTTTTGGCTGTTCTAAAGTTTCGTTGTTTTGGAGTTCTCTCGTCGGTGTTGATTATTCGAAAACAACCCGAAAAATATTCGGTTTTTTGAATATTTTCGAATATGTACTACTCTATTCGAGTATCGAATCATGCTCTTTGATTCGTTTTTCGAAAGCTTCGAAATATTCGCACACCCCTAGAAAATAGCAGAGAGAAGTGTTCAAATAGCACGTTGACTTGGGCAAGTTGCTGCATATACTCCGGCGAATGCAGCGCGATGAAGATTAAGACAACAAAAAACATAGCAGCTCAGACGAGCGCCATTCGGTGCATCTCTGTGTTTTATGTGTCTTCTTGTCTCCGCATAGGTGGCGCTGCCTTCGTCAAAGAGAAGTGATGATGAATTCAATCTTAATTCAGTGGCTACTTGCGGAAACCACGTGGTGACGCTGTATTGTTCTTGCTTTATGAATTGGGTTTTCAACACTGAAAAGTATTGTGCTCTCGAAAGTGGGAAACAGAATGAAACAAGACAATTTATTTTTAGGAAGGCAGTGTAGACAATGGCCTAAGCGAACTGCGAACTAATGTTTACTTTGAAGAATTTAGAAGTTTGTAATAATGCTTCATGTAACAACGCTGGTTTTGCTTTTGTTCCTTCCGCGGAGCGCAAGGTTCAATCTGTACAAGAGCCTTCAGCGTTCGCCATTAGTTGCATTTGAATGACAACTGGCGCATGCACGTAGGTTGGAAGGTCCTTCGTGATCGACTACAAGAACAACCGCTACCTGAAGGATGGCGAGCCGATACAGATTGTGTCTGGGTCCATCCATTCCTTCCGTTCACTCCCTCAGCAATGGGACGACCGCTTGTCAACAATGAGGGCTGCTGGACTCAACGCAATACAAACGTCAGTATGCATTCTTCTTCTTGTACGGTCGTTTTCTGTGGACCATAGCATCTGGGACAACACTGCCCATAAATTTCTTTATCTCCTGCAACTGACAACAAAAATTGCATTTCATTGTGTCACAAAGGCAAAAGGCACTGAGGTGAACAAAAAAAAATTACAGGGGTTCCTGCAGGCACTTGCATAAGATGAAAGGGGGTGCCTATGTGCGCCTTGCTGTATTGGACGCGTTGATAGAAGGTCGCAGATTTGGTCCCTGCCAGCGACAAGTTATCTTTTCGTTCACTTTTCTTTCTTCATGTTTACTTTGCAATTGCTACTAAGGAATCCTAGTTTTAATCATTGTACGTTAGTTCTCATTATATTGTGTCTAACGAAGAAAAAAAAACGAGCCCTTAAATTTCAACCTTTTTCCTGTATAAGAAGACACACGCACCGAAAGTCTCACGTAACTTGTATAGGTTTTTTTACATCGCGGTCAGTTAGAAAAAATTCACAGCATATCCACGGAATGAATAATGATAAGTGAGGCGAAGCGCTGGAGCGTTTTATCACTAAACCATCTGCGAATATCGCCCACTTCATCATCAAAGACGTAACAAACACTGTATATATTTATAAAATAATTTATTATTCGTAAGTGGTAGCTATACGTCGCTTACGTTCCCCTTTCATTATAATGGCATTATGGTCGGCGAAATGGTGGATCGGTGATGGGGCGTAGTGGAATGTTAGCAAGGACGAAGTAGGGGTGGTTTGCCAAAGTAAGATTATAGACGGTTACATACAAAAAAAAGGATGGACACAGTGGGACAATCTATGGTTCTTTAACGCACACCTGGGTACATGTACACAACCATCTTGCATTTCATATTGGCTACTTCTCAACAGTATTTGCTTTACTGGTCGGTGAAGTGGTGGATCGGTGATGGGCCGTAGTGGGATGTTAGCAAGGACGAAGTAGGGGTGGTTTGCCAAAGTAAGATTATAGACGGTCACATACAAAAAAAAGGATGGACACAGTGGGACAATCTATGGTTCTTTAACGCACACCTGGGTACATGTACACAACCATCTTGCATTTCATATTGGCTACTTCTCAACAGTATTTGCTTTATTGGTCGGTGAAGTGGTGGATCGGGGATGGGCCGTAGTGGGATGTTAGCAAGGACGAAGTAGGGGTGGTTTGCCAAAGTGGTACTATGGACGGTCACATACAAACAAAGGATGGACACAGTGGCAAAATCGATGGTCCTTTAAAGCACACCTGGATACATGTAGACAACTATCTTGCACTTCATATTGACTACTTCTCAACACTATTTGGTTTATGGTCGGTGAAGAGGTGGATCGAGGATAGGGCGTAGTGGGATGTTTGCAAGAACGAAGTCGTGGGCAGTTGGCAAAAGTGCAACTATAAGTGGTCCCGTACATACATACAAGGGATTTACAGACCCACGCCTTTAGGAGCTTCGCCCCTAAAAAGCATACAATAAAAACAAACGCGTTTTTTTAGGGGCGAAGCTGCTAAAGCCGCGGGTCTGTCCCTCCTAGCTCGTACGTGACCGCCTAGTTCGATGACTCACTCAGTAGGTCTGGACGGATGGATGGACAGAAAAACCACCAGACAGACGGACGGATGTACGGACAGAGTAACGGACTGACATACCGACGGACATATTCATGGTTTACCAATAAAACCCTCCAAAGCTTCGCCCCACTCATTATCAGTCACTCCGTGGATATACTGTGATTTTTATATGTTTTGTAGCAGGTATTCTTTCGAGGTAGCTTTTAATAAAAATATGGCACTGTTTTGGCGCGACAGACCCATTAGTTTAAAAAAAAACTTTCATTTAAAGACGAGTTCGCTTGGCAACGGGCCTTAGAACCAGTCGTTCGAACCGTCATGATTCTGCATATCCTTCTGTTATTAAGCAGAAATTAGTTTGTGCTCTGATATTAAAACAACTGCATACAAGAAGATTCAAAAGAAAAAAAACGAAACATCTGGTTCGCATATTTTACGCCTGAAAAATAGCGCTAACCTTAGTTCTTCTATTTAAATTTTTGTCCGTAATTGTCTATTAACTTTACTGCCAGTTTATTCCAACGGTCCGCAAACGTTCTTCTCAAATCAGTTTGTGGAAGCCGAGGAACTGTGACATGGACATTGGTGTAAGCACGCATATGCGTTCGTTGCAATTTTCATTGTTTGCTGAAATAGCTGAACACAGTTCTGTGTAAGCGTCATTTGCTGCACCATCAGTGCCACTCTTTACAGAAAAAAAAAAGCTTTAATATTTGTTGACACCACATGGAACAGGGAAGCTAAGTTCGAGTATATATAGCCGAAGCTTGCCGATTCTTGAAATGGATAGTCCAAGTAAACAGTGGATGATCTAAGTAAACATTCACTCACAATCATACACATCGCTCACACTATAGTTACCACAATGCCACTTCCGAACATTCTGTCAGTGAGTGGAATTGTTTAGATCCATCGGTTACTAACGCGAATTCAATTTCATACTTTTTCTCAAAAATAGAAAGTAGCCTATTAACACGGGAGCGTTCCCAGCCCCTGATTCATTTTATCACTATTTGAAGCGTATCATTTTATGACTATTGGAAGCATATCAGCGGCCAAGTGTACAGTGTTTACTGGTTTGTAGTGACTTGTCCACGTAGCCCTTTATTTCATGTACACTTTTGGTTACATTTGTGTATTACGCACATATTTCTTTACTACTCGCATATTCGTATATTTATGTGTATACTTCAATATAACATTTTCGAAAGTAATTTGGATATTAATTCATAATTATATTTTAGAAACCTATATTGTATACATTTTTGAGCACTACATTCAATTCGCGATTTTTTTATGGGTAGGGGGGGGGGGGGGGTCTCGTTTGGCAAGCTTCTTATGCTCGCGCCTTGTCTGGCGGCGGTGTGCAAAATTCCATGAGCTCCATGATGGCGGGCGCACGGCGTGTTTCTCTCCCATTGGCCGCATTCCCCAGCAAAACCAACGAGTCTCGCCTCACGCACCCGCCTACCGCGAGAGGGCGTATTCACTGTGGATTCTGGTGGCGGCAGAGACCACGGCAGATAGCAGAGCGCACGGCATTTCAGCGTACGCATGATTTTTTTTTGCAATAATGAGCAAGACTCGCCGCCAAAATCTTCTGGCTGCTCTGAAGGCAAGCATTTTTTCTGTTGCTGCATTTATTTTGATCCAATTTACGAAGAAAGCCTGGAAACTGCTAAATTTTCCTGATAGAGAACATTGCAAGGAGATTTCAATTCATCTGTGGCAGCATTACTTTTTTTTTCATTACGGTCCGTTTTGGCTCGGTGCTAAATACCTCTTTTTGAGAAATATAGACTCACTCTAGCATTCCTCTCTTCTAGAGACGTGTATGGGTGAAAACTGGGCAAATTATTGTTGCTTGATAATACTGCCCTCCTGTGACACATCGTTTTACTATTTCATCGTGCACGGATACAAGAGGTGGTCAACCGAAGCCCAGTTACACTCTAAATAACTGAGTGCCCTGGACATGTCACTGAAGTAAGGTGATAAGTAATTTTGCACGAATATTGCCAAAGTCTTCGATTAGCCGACCTATATTTACTCCCTATGTCTTTCACAGTGAAAGTGCCTGAGTTGTCGCAGTCTCCTTTTTTGTCACATGTGTATAGATTATGCTTTGGTAGCATACTGGCAATATCAGTATGGTGTTCATTTATTGCACTCTTGACTGCATACAAATCAAAGGGACATTCACACATGCAGCAGAAGTGTGTCTTTCTGGAGAAACTGAGTATTCGTTGAGGTAGACTACTGAACAAAAAAAAAGTGCGAATTCTCACTGCTATATAGGGCATGATGTATCATACTAGGTTCACTAGGTTCACCAAACTTTGAAAGTGTGTTGCATTCTTTTTCAACAAGCAAGGAATTTTGATGTTCGTTCTTACACCACTTAACGTATCCACTGAACAGCGCGACCAAACATAAGTGACCAAAAACGCGCCTGTAACCAGCCTGTGGTCGTCGCGGCGACGTATACTTCAGTCTATAGACATACGGCGACCGCCTTCATCCTACTCTCTTTCCGGCTTTTGCCTCGCGGGCGAGTGTGAATCGTTGTGCACAGTGAGAACGCGGCTTTTGCAACAGCGCGGATTACATCAACGCATCTGCAAGAATTCTTAAAGCAGCGTTACAATGAAAACGAGCATAGTTCCATAAAAGGAAAGAAAAAGGCATTTAATCGAGTGTAACCCATGGGCGTAGAAAGCGGCACTCTTCTCACTTCAATTGCGGATCACGCTGTCATCGTTTTTATTTTTTGTCTTCGCTGTTGTCCCCCACACTATACAGCCCACAAACTTCGAAGTATAGCAAGTTTTTTTCATATGTAGATCTCTTGAGGCATATCGCACTTATGAGTGCTTTAATATGGGAAGCGCAAATTCATAGAAAAAAAAAACTGCCCACTTCAGAAAATATATTGGCTACGCCCCAGTACTGACTTTGCCTCTCGTACACCTTCACCAGACATTTACAATTCAGCGCGAGGTTACATAAAGGCGCAAAATTACTTTTTTTCTCTCGTCACATGCACCGTGGTGCGGAAAAAAAAGAGCGGGGTACGCCCAGCTCTGGAAACACGCTCTCCGTGCGATTAGAATGGCTGGATAGAAATAAGCCGCACATCCACCATCTCGGAGGCCATGACGATTCTCAAGTGATTTTAGAAATGCTTACCAGTAGGCGCGCCGCCACTCAAGGCGTTGGCTCTCCAATGATTAGAGCAATACTCGCTAGATGACGCGCCGCCGCTCAAGGCATCCTCTTCGGTGATTTCAAGAATGCTGTCTAGATGGTCCGCCACCGCTGAAGGCTGCGTACACCACTCTCGACATGTGCGCCTTCTTTCTCTTCGCCGGGAGCTCTGGCTCGCTGTCAAGACCCTGCAGTGGCAGCCCAGGATATCATATAACAACGTTGTCGCTTCTATATAGGAGGGCGCGAGATGTATTCGGATGATTCGCGGATTACCCGATCATCTTTAAGCAAGCTCTTCTAATATCCTTCACTTGGGAGATATGGTGGTGATTTTTTATGTACCTGCATATCCAATATGTAAGCTTACCTGCTATGGCCTCGAAAAGAGTGGTAGTATTAAAATCAATAGTAAATAATACACGAGAAATCCCGATAAAAAACATATACATTAAAAATCCGAGATATAACGTGTACTTAGATCCATCGTGTATTGCGTCTGATGCAGCTACGTGGAGTGGAGCAGCCACGAACCTGAGGAGGGAGTGTTCAACTTTCAAGGACAACAGGACATCGTCCGCTTCCTGAGGCTGGCGCAGAAGCATGACCTGCTCGTCCTGCTCAGGCCTGGACCTTACATTGATTCAGAGAGAGATATGGTGCGCGTGTTCGTGGTCACCTTTATTTTGATATCCTCGTTTTGTGAACGAAGATGTGTTATACACAAGAAGGGTAGAATGGCTGGCGGGAGAGAAATATTTTAACAGGCGCAACACTGCTATGCTGAAGCAAGTTTGTTTTTTGCTTTTTCATGTAAGTCACATAGCGGCCAGATACCAAAATCACTAAATGTACAGTGAGCGTCCGTAGCGACTTAGCTTTAGCAGGTCAGTGGTGCGTCATTTGTGTGAGGGGTGATCTTCATTTGTGTAACTGACTGGAGTCCCAGAGAAGGTGAGCGGGTGAGGGAGACACATAAATTCAGGTGGGCAGACTAGATCAGGAAGTTTGCGGATATTAAATGGCAGCAGCAAGCACAGGATATAATTGACTGGCGGAAGGTGTGAGATGCCTTTGTCCTGCAGTGGGCGTAGTCAGGCTGATTGGGATGATGATGATAATGATGATGATGATGATGATGATGATGATGATGAATCAGAAACCAACGTGTCACCTTTCAGCTTTACAAAGTTACAGCTTTACAGCTCTATAGCACGGACATAACCCACAGGCTGAAATTGAATGCGCTCAACGTACATGCTTTTTGCATATGCCGGTTGAGATGCAACAAGATACACTAGTGAGGAACAAAGCTAGCCAGGTCGTTCAGATAAAAAGTCATTAAATCTTAAGTTTTACTGATCGATCCTTAAAAACAAAATGAAAGAATACTTTACTTCTCAGAGATCATTGGTTTTTTTTGTTTTCTGATTAGTACGTGTTTCTTCTCGTATTTATCATCTCTATGTTAACCTGTCAGTCAAGCTCGGACTTTAACAATAAGACACTGCAGTAGATGCGTACTGGAGGTCTGCATTCGCCTCAACCATGACATGCAAGTTTCACACCGAGACGAATAAGAAGACGGCACTAACAGGCATCGATGATGTGACGGGAATTAGTGAAGCAGTGAAGACGGAATTCGTTTTAAAGCTACACTCAAGGACCGCTTTTCCAGTCGTTGCTTGCGCTGCACACAGAATAGGGCCTTACTTTACATTATATTGCCACCAGCACGTAGTGGGTTGACAGAAAGAACGGCTCTCAATCTGGAGGAAAAAAAAAGATCGCGTGCTTCTTTGCTCGAGAGCCAGCCACGACTGACGCATCGTCCTATTGCTAGCTACCTGGAGGTTTAATAAATCCTCAGTACTTGTGACTCATCGTGACAAACTGGTGGAAGTGCTGGGTAGTTTCACGGATGCTGCAGAGCCCCCCAGGAAGCCGCGATACGAGTCCATTGCCAGTCAATACTCCCGTGCATCGGACCAGCCGCCTAATCAGGGGATTGCCTCCGGAAGCCGACGATACTGCTCCCACCACGTCGACAAACATGACCAGTGCTTCGGTGCAAACCTCGGCAACCGGCACGGGAAGCACGACGTCGAACCGCTACACGTTGGAAAGCCCACGCGCACCGGCGACGTTCCATGGCTCTGAGCACGAGGACGTTGAGGACTGGTGGGCGGATTTCGAGCGCGTAGCCACCTTGAATCAGTGAGACGACGCGGCGAAACTGGGTCGTGTCTACTTCTATCTCGAAGACGGGGCACGCACGTGATATTAAAATCGAGAGGAGCAGCTGACGACGTGGCCCGAATTCTCTCGTAGACTTCTGCAGACCTATGCCAGTGCTGATCGCCAAGAACGAGCTGAACGAGCTATTCTGGCCCGCGTCCAGCTGCCAAACGAAACTGTGACCACGTTCGTCGAAGACATGACGCGCCTCTTCCGACGGGCCGATTCAAGAATGACGGAGGACAAGAATTTGCGTCACTTGATGCGCGGTGTCAAGGACCAGCTTTTTGCCGGCCTCGTGCGAAGTCCTCCGAAGACGGTCGCGGAGTTCTTGTCCGAGGCCGTGACAATGGAAAAAATGCTGCAGCAGCGATCCAACCAAAACGACAGGCAAGTCAGTGGCATGTCTACTGCCGACATTTTCACCACCACTAGAACCAACAACGACTGTCTACGTGAACTCATCCGTGATATAGTACGTGAAGAGTTACAAAAGGCTGGTGTAACACCTCATCCTACAGTTAACTCTATTGCAACTGTGATCAAGGATGAGCTGCAACAGGCCATCCGGGACACCTTGCCTCATGATACAGCTGTGCCAGCTCCTGTTGAATACCGCCGTGAGACAACTTACGCGGAAGCTTTGAAACGCCCTGCTGCATCGCCGCCATTATTCGTCCATCCTGTTACTGCTGTTTCACTACAGTCAGCGCAGCACATACCGTACTACGAAGGCACGTACACGCCACCACCGTTGGCCTTTGTCCCTGGTGCTTCTGTCGCCCATCGTTCAGTGCAACCAGTTCAGTACATCGACGATCAGCGCACGTCTCCTCGAAAGTCTGATGTTTGGCGCACACCTGATCGCCGGCCTCTGTGCTTTCACTGTGGAGAAGCTGATCACTTGTACCGCCAGTGCCCATATCGCCGTCTTGGGCTTCGCGGCTTCTCTGCGTACTCACCGCCACCCCGTTACGGCCAGAGACCGCGCGACATCGAAAACTACCTCTCCCAGCAGCATGCACCACCATCTGCCGGGCGCCAGTCCCGCTCGCCATCACCGAGGCTATTTTCATCAACGCCCCAGCGGTATTCTACCACACGGTCTCCCAGCCCCCGCCGGGAAAACTAGCCCAAGCGACCTCTGGGGGCGGGGTCGCTGAATGTCGAAGCGCTGAAGACCTCCTATTGACGCAGAACTGTACAGAAACCGGTCCGACATCACATACTGCTGCAAAGGATGGCCGACTTTCACTCGACATAGCAGTGACAATTGATGGTTGTGCAGTTAATGCGTTAGTGGACACCGGCGCAGACTATTTCATACTGAGCGGGAAACTGACAACGCAGCTGAAGAAAGTCATCACGCCGTGGCATAACTCGCAGATTCGGACAGCTGGTGGCCATGTCGTTACTCCACTGGGTGCCTGCACAACTAGAGTACAGATTCAAGGGTACACATTCGTAGCAAGCTGCCTTGTTCTACGCGAATGTTCCCGTGACATCTTTCTGGGAGTTGACTTTCTACAAGAAAATGGAGCTATCATTGATCTGCAAGAGCGCCGCGTGACGTTCTCAGCCCAGCGAACAATTTACGTGCAGGATGGTGGAAGGCGTGTCGACGTACTCCGTATTTCTGAACAGAGTGTGACGCTTCCTCCACGAACAAGTGTTCTAGTCGACGTAACATGCTGTGGTTTGGGCGATGGCGATGTGGTGGCTGAGACAAATTTAGAACACCTCCTGCAGCAAAGCATTTGTGTAGCTAGAAGTGTAATACACCTTCGTGATGGCCGATCTCAATTGCTCGTAACCAACTTTAGCGACGAGCATCGACATCTTTTCCGTGGCTCTTCGATAGCGTTTGCCCACGAAGTAGCAAACGTCACCAACTGTCTCACATCGGAAATAGTGGATACCGCCGACACGTCAATGAGTGATATTGACATCAGTCCTGATCTGTCCACCGTTAACCAGACTGCGCTACGAGCGTTCTTGTTCGAGTTCAGCTCTTGCTTCGCAACTTGCTCAAAGATCCGCCAGACGTCCGTCACTCAACACAGGATCATCACGTACGAGGACGCACGTCCGATACACCAGAACCCCTACCGCGTGTCGGCCAAAGAACGTGAAGCGATAGGTACGCAAATCCCCAAGATGCTTGACGATGGCGTTATTGAACCATCTAACAGCCCGTGGTCATCTCCAGTCGTACTTGTCAAAAAGAAGGACGGGTCGCTACGCTTCTGCGTCGACTACCGAAAGCTTAACAACGTGACGAAAAAGGATGTGTATCCGCTGCCACGTATCGACGATTCGCTGAATAGACTTCGTCGTGCCCATTATTTCACTTTTCTCGATCTCAAAAGCGGGTATTGGCAAATCGAGATAGATCAGCTAGACCGTGAGAAAACAGCCTTTGTGACTCCAGACGGCCTATACCCATTTCGAGTGCTCCCTTTTGGCTTGTGTTCAGCCCCGGCAACTTTCCAGCGAATGATGGACACTGTCCTCACAGGGCTCAAGTGGCAGACTTGTCTTGTCTACCTTGATGATGTGGTGGTCTTCTCTACCACGTTCGAGCAGCACCTTCACCGCCTGCGCAGCGTGCTGGAGGCTATCCGATCGGCGGACCTCACACTAAAGCCACAGAAGTGCCACTTCGGCTATAAAGAACTAAAATTTCTTGGACATGTAGTTAGCGCCGAAGGAATCCGTCCCGATCCAGACAAGCTTGCCGCTGTTGCCGAATTACCAGCTCCTGTCGATAAGAAAGCCGTCCGGCGCTTCCTTGGTTTGTGCGCCTACTATCGCCGATTCATTCATGGCTTTTCACAGATAGCAGAACCTCTGACTCGTCTCACAAGGGACGACACGCCGTTTGTCTGGGAAAACGAGCAACAAGCAGCTTTTGATGAGCTGCGACAGCGCATGCAATCAGCGCCCGTTCTCGCTCATTTCGACGATAATGCTGACACGGAGGTCCATACCGACGCTAGTAACATTGGGCTCGGTTCAGTGCTCGTTCAGCGTCAAGAGGACATCGAAAGAGTGATAGCCTACGCCAGCCGCTCTCTATCCCGTGCCGAGGCGAATTATTCCACTACGGAGAAAGAGTGCCTCGCAGTCGTGTGGGCAATCACCAAGTTCCGCCCGTACCTTTATGGTCGTCCCTTCAAGATAGTGACGGACCATCACGCGCTCTGTTGGTTGGCAAGCCTGCGCGACCCTTCAGGTCGGCTAGCACGGTGTAGCTTGCGGTTGCAGGAATTTGATGTCCCCATCGTCCATAAGTCCGGCCGTAAGCATGAAGACGCTGACACACTGTCACGCGCACCCCTTCATGTCGTCAGTCAGTAAGCAGCGGAAGACGAAGGCTTTCTGGGCGACGTTAGTGCATCAGACTTGAGCAAACGACAGCGAGATGATGCAGAGATTCGTCCAATCATTGATCATTTAGAGGGCCAGGGCGCAATCATACCACGTCATTTATCTCGCTCGTTGACGTCGTTCTGCCTGCGAGACGGTGTGCTGTACAAGAAGAACGCTCGTTAGAACAATCGTGCTTACCTCCTGGTGGTTCCTCGAGACATGCGAGACGACGTCCTCTTCGCTTGCCATGACGAACCCACATCCGGTGATCTGGGCTACTCAAAGACACTTGCCAGAGTGAGCGAGAGGTACTATTGGCCAGGACTTTCAGCAAGCGTAAAGAAGTACGTCAAGAGCGGTCGGGAATGTCAGCGCCGAAAGCAACCATCTGTTAAGCCAGCTGGTTTGCTTCAGCCCATTGATGCACCCTGCACGCCGTTCGACCAAGTCGGCATAAACATTCTCGGGCCATTTCCTATGTCTGCGGACAGCAACAAATGGGTGATCGTCGCGACCGACTATTTGACACGCTACGCTGAAACCCAGGCGATCCCACGAGACACGGCTTCTGAGGTAGCACAATTTTTCATGCGCCACATCGTGTTACGACACGGTGCTCCTTCCAGTGTAATAACGGACAGAGGGACGGCATTCGCGGCGCAGCTTACGGACGAAGTTTTCAAACTGAGCAACACCAGACACCGAAGGACAACTGCGTACCACCCGCAAACCAACGGACTTACCGAACGACTGAGTAAGACCATCGCAGACATGATCTCAATGTACATCGACGTACAGCACAAAACATGGGACCGTATCTTACCTTACGTGACCTTCGCGTATAATACCGCCGTGCAAGAGACAACGCGACTCACGCCATTTCGGCTTCTCTACGGCCGCGAAGTGCAGACCATGCTAGACTCAATGCTACCGTGTCAGGACGAAGAAGAGTTGGCAACTGACGCTGAAGAATTCGCAGAGCGTGCTGAGGAAGCCCGGCAGCTCGCGCGACTGCACATCGGCCAGCAACAGCAGGCAGACGCACGACGCTATAATACCCGCCACAGAGAAGTGTTTTACAGCCCCGGAGATCAAGTTTGGGTGTGGACGCCCGTCCGCCGCCGTGGCCTTAGTGAAAAGTTGCTGAGCCGGTACTTTGGCTCATATAAAGTGTTACGCCGCGTCAGTGACGTGAACTACGAAGTGGTTCCGGACTCAACACCCCATGCACGGAGCAGGACACGGCTGAGGCCGGACGTCGTTCATGTGTTGCGCATAAAACCAAGTATTGCGCGTTGTTCGTAACTTTTCCTTTACCGTACAGCGTTCTTTGTGTTTTTTGTTTATTTTGTGAACTTACTTTCTCGTTCATTGACGTTTCCTATATTGGCACGCTCTTCAATTTTTACTTTCACTTCATCCGAATTTCCAATTTTTTTCACGTGCCTATGTAGTAGCATCGCGGTGCTGCTATGCACTTTCCTTTCCTCTTTTTGGTACTTCTTTTTTTTTCTTTTCGGAAGGGGGGATAATGCCACCAGCACGTAGTGGGTTGACAGCAAGAGCGGCTCTCAATCTGGAGGAAAAAAGAAGATCGCTTGCTTCTTTGCTCGAGAGCCAGCCACGACTGACGCATCGTCCTAGTGCTAGCTACCTGGTGGTTTAATAAGTCCCACAGTACTTGTGACTCATCGTGACAATATACTGTAGGCATTCTCGGAATGTGCATGGCTGGTCGTTATACGCGTTCTCCATCGAGCTTGTTATCAAGAATGCAGTGGGGTCTATTTCTCAGCAACGCATGCGCGGAACTTTGACAAGTTCAAGCGCTGGCCAACTGGACATATCTTTTATCAAGGTCATGAAAATCCTTGTCCTTTCTTGAACATCATGTATTTCTGAGTTCTTTCAGATATTTGCTGTGGAACTCTTTATTATCAATCTCTTTAGTGCTTTTTTGATAAACTAAGGCATTTGTGGAAATCTGGTATAAATAGCAGTGAACTGGGGAACGACTTAATATGTCAACAGTCTATTTATGTGTATGCAGATTTTTGCTTGTTGATCGTCCTCGTCGTTATCATCATGATCATCATCGTAATGCTATCTTATGTTTATTGCGACTGAAGGCTTCTCCCAATAACCTCAAAATTACGCTGCCCTCCATGAGGTGATTTCATTTTATGCCCGAAAGCTTTTCAACACGTCAGCTGCCCCTCCGTTATCCGTGATGACCGCGCTTTACACCTTTTTATATCCACTCCATCACTCTAACTGACCATCGGTTATCTTTGTCCCTTTTATGACGTCATCATACCCGTGTTCATCCCCCCTCACTCTTTATGTCAACTAGAATATTGGTTCTGTTTTATCTTTGATCGATTTTGCTGTCTTCTTCTCTCTTGAACTCATCTTTCGTTTCATCCCACGCTGTGTGATTCTTTCCTTCTTTTCGAATTCGTTTTTTGTAATAGAGAGCTTGGCTAGTTTCTAAGTGCCCATTCCAAGAGACATGGAAACAAAAAGGAAATGAAGACAGGGCCGACTAACAAAGGTGGAAAAGGACAGAAGGCACAAAACCTTATCTGCGCAAGCCCATGCAATAGAAAAACCTTTCAATCCTGCCCCCGTGGGAGTTTAAGAGATTTGTGGTGTCTTGACTTCTTTCTCGCGTCCATGTTTGCACACCCTGTTTTTTAGAATGAATCTTTTGTTATTCTTTATGTTGTGACCCAATGCGTTAGAAGTGGCAAAATGCAGTGTTCATACACTTTCCGCTACTGTAAATCATTGATTGATTGACTGATATGTGGTGTTTAACGTCCCAAAACCACCATATGATTATGAGAGACGCCGTAGTGGAGGGCTCCGGAAATTTGGACCTCCTCGGGTTCGTTAACGCGCACCCAAATCCGAGCACACGGGCCTACAAAATTTCCGCCTCCATCGCAAATGCAGCCGCCGCCGCCGGGATCATATCCCGCCACCTGCGGGTCAACAGCCGAGTACCTTAGCCACTAGACCACCGTGACGGGGCGCTCCTGTAAATCATATCAATTGCCAGTCAGACCTCAAGAATGTTTACCGTTAGGCACACCTACCCGTCCTTATTCTGCGGGGATTTTGTACCTAGAAGTTCTTGGAATTTCATTAAGACCAATGTGCGTCTGGTCTCCATATACTTGTCTCTGCGCCCTGCTGCGGAGGTCTAGTGGTTGGCGCTTGACTTCTTACCCGAAGGTCGCAGGATCAAATCCCGGCTGCATTTCGACGGAGGCGAACATTCTGTAGGCCCATGTGTTCAGATTTGGGTGCACGTTAAAGAACCCATAGTGGTCGAAATTTCCGGAGCCCTCAACTACGGCGTCGCTCATAGTCATTTTGGGACGCTCAACCCAACATACTATGATCACTTGTCTCTGCTGCACGTTTTTCTTTTATTCTTGTTTCAGGGGGGCCTGCCTTACTGGTTGCTGTCGGCGAACCGTTCAATAGGCCTCCGAACCAGTGACCCACGTAAGATAAAAATATCTTAAATGTAGGTGAAGCGAATCCTCGCTTGGTACGTTAATGAACAAACCCATTCCATGTTCACGTAGAACATATTATTATGTGTCACTTTTGCGTTATAAATAATACGTGTGAACTAATTAAACTAGCAGACAATCAAGCCAAGGAAAGCACAGGCGATATTACAGGCTGTTTTCTAAATGTAGCGTAGTGACTATGACAAATTTAAATGCATTAAAATGGGGAATCAAATACCCTTGCAGATGGTGGGACCCACAGCCTTCGATTGCCCAAGAACACAAGCGAACCTTTCAAACATTCATCAAACTAATTGATTTGTGTGCATTCAAGGACTGGAACTTTCACATAGTCCTCGAGGATAGCTTGGTGGGCTAGTTCGCAAGCATATTAGAAAGGTTTACAGCGCACAGAGGTGGTCTTAAAATCTAGAAAAAAAAATAAAAACAGAACCCAGCGCCGAACTGGCTGATAGTTTAATGAAAGGGGCAACACATGTACAGGGTGTTTCAAGCAATGTGTTTATCACGAAAATGTTGCGAAAAAGTCGCGGAAATTTCAATCACGAAAATGTCAATTATCACGAAAATGTCATGTGTTAAATGTGTTATCACGAAAAGTCAACCACGAAAATGTTACCGCGGCTCGCTGCCTCCACAATTACTGTTTCTTTTGTAGTGACATGCATCTCAAGACGATCTTATTACGAAGTTAAGGTAATTAATTTTATAATTAGTGAACTTACGTGTTTATGCCTAAATAAGAGAATTGAAGCATTTCATGCGAAGAATCCATTGCAGCTTCGAGGCGTCGAAAATTCGGCCTGTAGTAATAATTACGAAGTAATTAAACTTGGTCAGATTCAACGGGGAAATCGAAACTGAAGTACCTATAAGTGCAACAAGCAGACGACCAGAATGACGTCACTGTTCAAGACAACAATTACAGAGGTGTAGTTCTTTCGCATTAGTTGACGTGTGTGCGACGTGCGTAATATAACTGCAAGCGGAGCATGCACGCCTACACAAAAAAATTGCCCGCAGCTTCCCTCGGGGGAACACTGAGGAGGATGCGGAGCATATAATTGGTTAACGGGGTGTTAAAGTGCGACTTACTTGGGTCGATGGCTAAATTGGTTAACGTGGTTGTGAAATGGGGTGTTAAATTGCGACTTACTTGGGTCGATGGCTAAATTGGTTAACGTGGTTGTAGGAGGGGGTGTTAAATGAGTGAACACGTACACACGTATGCGAAAGGGCGGCGCTGGTCGAAGGGACGTCGATCATTGTGTTTGTGGATTCGTTGGAATTCTTTTCACCGCGACCTTGGACGTCGACGCGCCGTACAAACCAACCGACGAGCGGCAACTGAGCGAGCGAGCGCCGACCTTGAGTATATATACAGCGCGACGGCGCATGCACTGTCAGCTGTCGAATGTTCGAGAAGGGGGAGAAGCGCAACGGCGCATGCGCGCGCGTCAGCTGCCGATGTTCTCGAAGCGCGACGGCGCATGCACGCGCGTCAGCTGCCGATGTTCTCGAAGCGTGACGGCGCATGCGCGCTACATTACACAGCTAGCGAATGTTCGTGAAGAGGAGAAGCGCACGCGGTGTGTAGAGGAGGAAGGGTGCACAGATGGAGGAGGAGTGAAGCGCGCGCGGTGTGCAGAGGAGGAAGGGATGCACAGATGGTGGAAGAAGGAGGAGGAGGCTTGCGGACGGCGCCGCACTACAAGCCTCGAGTATTAGATGCTCCGCATCTAAAAAGTTGGTTTATATATCAACGCTCACTCATTTAAGACGTCTCAAAAGAATATGTGAGCTGAGTTCTTGAGCGTTCTGGTTCAGATTTCACGGATGATTTTGGTTGAAATTCATCGCGTCTCAATTATCTCAAGCAGCCTCTTTTTTGAAGTCTCAAAGTTAGAAAGGATTACTTGCCTGAAGGACTTCAGTTGTACTTGGCATAACCACATAAATCTGCTAACTAAACGTTTGTTAATTTGACTCGCCGAGGTACTGTCCAAGGTGTTGTCTTTAGCCATTTGAAGATGCCTGCGCCTGCAAAAGAAGTAATTATGGACGAATCACACAAAAATCGCACTTTCTTGATTTACGATGACTTTGCACACATTTCTTGAAACATCCAGTGTAAGCTGAATCAGTGAGAGACTTTACATTCCATACAAAAAAAAAGATAAACGACACTCATCATTGTGTGATGGCTGCATCGAGATACTCAATTTCTTTTTTTTTAAGGATGTCACGCAAGGTGTGCTTACGCAATCATTTTTATCACGATCGATTTCGTAAGCTTCGCAAGATTCGTTGCCGGGCTAGTTAATTCTTGAGCATCAGTGTCCTTTATCGGTGCAGTGAGGAACGCGCGTTATTTTGTATTGAAGATTTCGAATGTTTCGATCACTTCTCATGTCAGCTTGTCTTTGACTCCCCATATCTCCAAACTCTCTCCGAGGATCAGCCCACACACGCCACTTCCATAGCGTAATGACAGGTGTTTTTCCAGCGAGACTGTCATATCGGGTTACCTGTCATTGGCCACCTGCCAAAAGGGGATAATCTGAACACTTAAAAACGGCGTTCTTGAAAACGGAGCTTGTCTCGACATTTGTGATGACATGTAGCATTGTTTCCTGCAGTAGGTGGAGTAGGGAAGATAGTGAAATAATAAAAAAAGCTCAGCTATTCGTGGAGGGGGGAGACGGTAAGAGCCCTGGAAGAGAATGTTGGTTATATATATATATATATATATATATATATATATATATATATATATATATATATATATATATATATATATATATGTGTGTGTGTGTGTGTGTGTGTGTGTGTGTGTGTGTGTATTTGGCAAAATTGTCGCAGCTATTTTTTGTCTGAGGACATCATTGTTGTGACATGTCAGGAAATCTTCTCCTTGCTCCTGGAGGTGTGATACAGTTAGTGCAATGTTCTAAAAAAGCAATACGCAACGAAAGGTTATACAAACGAGCTGTTTTTTCGAGACCTAGATGCGCCTAAAACATGCCAGAAGATATGCGTAGAAAAGCACCATGTGAACACTCACGCGAGCTACTATCGCCTGCAGGTGTCCTTGTTATTTCGGTCGCGCTGTTAGTGAAGATGCGTCCAAGCAAGAAAGTAAAGTGAGCGCGGCACTGCACTGATTGTTAGCGGTAAATGTTAATTTCTGTGATGCTCATGTAATAGGAAAAAGCCTTACCCGGCGCCTGTCATGAACTCCGAAGTCATAGATATGCGCGCACAGCACAGAAGCCTAACGGCTAAACTACACTATATTACTTAAGTTATAACAGTGACTTACAAAAGGAACGAGCATCAACTTATGGGTAATTATGATGAAACATGTTGCTTATTTAAAAGATGTGCACTTATGGAGCTTGTTGATCAGCTCTACCAGCCAAACAGAATTAGTTGGCATATTTAATCTTACGAGACACATCGCTTGTCTGACATCGACGTGTTTATATAAAGCAAATATTCATTGTTGACAGGTTACATCGATTATGTGCATCGATACTTTTCTAAGCTTCTACCACTCATTCATCCTCTACTGTACGCCAACGGAGGACCTGTCATTGCTGTTCAGGTGAGTATACTGAGACATTGTGCAGTTACTTGTGTGCACATCCTGTTTATGTAATAAAATGCACTTGTGGCCAGAGGGTTTGGGGATGTTAACAAAGCACCTCGGCGTTCAAATCGCTCAACGAGATACCTGGAAACTGGTGATGACGATGAATGCATGAGAGTGAAAACAAGTAGGAAAGGTCATCACATTAGTGCTCAGCAGAATACATTTTTGTGAGTAATATGAAATTTGGTGACATATTGAAAATAACCAAGCCAAGTGTTCCTGGTATGTGTTTCTTACCTTCACGATTACTTTATAGGGGATGGTATGGAAGATATCATACTTTACTGGTGCCCTTTGAAAACACTGTGTTGAAAGGCAGAATGAAGGCTTCTTAAAGCAAACTAAAGAAGCTGGCTGTTTGAGGGAATGTAAGAACGGGCAAAGTACGAGAGGACGTGGGCCTGTTCCACGCATCTTTTCTGTTTGTTGCGCCTAATTTGTTTTTTTGCTATAAAACTAACATCACATTTTATTTTCTGAAACTCACATCTATATGCATATATGTAATGCTTCATGTCGCTACTGCTTGTCCTTTATGGATATGGAGTATTATCTTTTGCAACTTACATTTTTATCCCATTTTCTTCATACGATTACCAGGTGGAAAACGAATACGGTAGTTATGCAGCGTGTGATTACGTATACACTGCCTATCTACGTGACATTATGCGCCACTACTTGGGTGATGACGTTATCTTCTACACGACGGATGGCGACAGTGACAAATACATGAAATGTGGGAAACTTGATGGCGCCTATACGACGGTGGATTTCGGCACAGGTACATTAAATAGAGATTGAATGTCGTAACTGTTCAGAGAGCGAGCTAAACTAAAATATAAAGGGCTCTCATTTCTGTCAATGACAGAAATGACAGTCCTTTATATATATATATATATATATATATATATATATATATATATATATATATATATATATATATATATATATATATATATATATATATATATATATATATATATAGTGCGGCGATGGCGTAGTGGTTAGAGCATTTGCCTCCCATGCAAAAGGTCAGTACCCAACCGAGTTAAAAACTATCCGCGTGGTGATGGAACTGCATAAAGAGGCCTGGGGTGCGGCCTTACCAGTGACCATTACCGGTAACGCACTCCCTCACCAGAGAAGGATTGACCACCCTGGTGCAGTATGTGGCCACTACCTCCTACATGCATACGTCAATTAACTCACGGCCCTCAGTCCCCAGCAGCTGCGAAGCAACTGACCACGGCGGAGGTCAGATCTGCAACGCAGCAGAGGGTGCTAAGAATCTCTGGATCCGGACAGGCCGCCATTGGAACTTGAACTTGGCAACGTTTAACGCTAGAACCTTATCTAGTGAGGGAAGTCTGGCTGTACTATCCGAGGAGCTAGAGGGCGTTAAATTGGATATAATAGGGCTCAGTGAGGTTAGGAGGACAAGTTAGGAGTACAGTGCTACAGAATGGGCACGTCCTTTGCTATTGGGGCTTGGCTGACAGAAGAGAACTGGGAGTGGGGTTCCTTATTCACAGAAACATAGCTGGCAACATAGAGGAATACTATATCATTAATGAAAGAGTGGTAGGTATCGTAATTAAACTGAATAAGAGATAGAAGATGAAGGTGGTACAGGCTTACGCGTCTATATCCAGCCATGATGATGCTTCAGTTGAAAGCTTCTATAAAGATGTGGAATCGGCAATGAGTAAGGTAAAAACACAGTATACTATACTTATGGGAGACTTTAATGCCAAGGTAGGGAAGCAGGCTGGATACCAGGCAGTAGGAGATTATGGCATCGGTACTAGTTACGCCAGAGGAGAGCTACTACTACAATTCGCAGAACGCAATAATTTATGGATTTTGAATACCTTCTACCGAAAACGAGGAAACCGCAAGTGGACATGGAGAAGCCTTAATGGCGAAAAATAAGAACGAAATAGACTTTACAATGAGTGCACACCCAGGCGTCATGCAGGACGTGGAAGTGGTTGGCAAGGTATGATGCAGTAACTATAGAATGGTACGGTCTCGAATTCGCCTAGAGTTGAAGAAGGAACGACAGAAACTGATACGCAAGAAGCCAATCAATGAGCTAGCACTGAGAGGGAAAGTACATGAAGGAATTCAGAGTCTCGCTTCGAACAGGTACTCGGCTCTTAGTGAGGAAACCAACCTTAGCGTAGATACAATGAATGATGATCTGACTAGTATCATTACGGAGTGTGCAGTAGAAGTTGGAGGCAGGGTAGGTAGACAGGACACTGGCAAGCTTACCCAGGAAACGAAGAATCTCATTAACAAGCGTCAAATCATGAAAGTCTCAAGTACAACAGACAAAATAGAACTGACAGAGCTTTCGAAGTTGATTAATAGGCCTAAGGTATCCGATGTAAGAAGGTGTAACATGGAGAGAATTGAACGCGCTCTAAAAAACCGAGGAAGCGTCAAAGCAGTGAAGAGGAAACTTGGAACAGGCAAAAATTAGATGTATGCACTAAGGGACAAAGAAGACAAAATAACTACCGATATGGATAGGATAGGTAAAATAGCGGAGGAGTTTTACAGAGGTCTGTACAGTACCCTGGACAACCATGACCTTACTACTATAAGAACTAGCAGTAACCCAGATGACGCCCCATCAGTAATGATAGAAGAAGTAAGAAAAGCTTTGGAGAGCTTACAAAGAGGCAAAGCTGCTGGTGAGGATCAGGTAACATCAGATCTGCTGAAAGATGGAGGACAGATTGTGTTAGAAAACTAGCCACCCTGTTTCCGAGGTGTCTCCTGACGGGAAGAGTACCAGAGCCTTGGAAGAATGCTAACATTATTTTACTACATAAGAAAGGAGATGACAAGGACTTGAAGAATTACAGGCCGATGGGCTTGCTCTCTGTAGTATACAAGCTATCTACAAAAGTAATTGATAACAGAGCAAATAAACATTAGAATTCAATCAACCAAATGAACAAGCAGGAGTTTTAACAGGCTACTCAATAATTGACTACATTCATACTATCAATCAGGTAATAGAGTAATGCTCAGAATATAACCAACCACTATACGTAGCCTTCATTGATTAGGAGAAGGCGTTTGATTCAGTAGAAATATCAGCCGTCATGCAGACACTGCGGAATGAGGGCGTCGATGAAGTATATATAAACATCCTGGAAGAAATCTACAGGGGATCAACTGCTACCAAAGTGCTTCATAAAGAAAGCAACAAAATACCAATCAAGAAAGGTGTACGGCAGGGAGACACAATCTCCCCAATGATATTTACCGCGTGCTTACAGGAGGTTTTCAGACACCTAGAATGGGAACAGTTAGGGATAAGAGTTAATGGAGAGTACCTTAGTAACCTAGGCTTTGCCGATGAAATTGCATTGCTGAGTAACTCAGGGGACGAATTGAAAGTCATGATTACGGGGTTAGACAAGGAGAGCAGAAAGGTGTGTCTTAAAATTAATCTGCAGAAGACGAAAGTAATGTACAGCAACCTCGGAAGAGAGCAGCGCTTCGAGATAGGTAATAGTGCACTTCAAGTTGTAAAAGACTATGTCTACTTAGGGCAAGTAATAACCGTGGAGCCGAACCACGAGTTTGAAGTAGCTACAAGAATAAGAATGGGGTGGAGCACATTTGGCAAGCACTGTCAAATTATGACAGGTAGATTGCCACTATCGCTCAAGAGGAAGGTATATAACAGCTGTATCTTGCCGATACTTAGCTACGGAGCAGAAACCTGGAGACTTACAAAGAGGGTTCAGCTTAAATTGGGGATGACGCAGCGAGCAATGGAAAGAAAATTGGTAAGGGTAACCTTAAGAGACAAGAAGAGGGCAGTGTGGATTAGGGAAAAAAATGGGGGTTAAGGATATTATAGTTGAAATCAAGAAGAGGAAATAGACATGGGTGGGCATGTAGCGCGTAGACAGGATAACCGCTGGTCATTAAAGGTAACTAACTGGATTCCCAGACAAGACAAGCGGGTTAGGGGGAAACAGGGGGTTAGGTGGGAAGATGAGATTAAGAAGTTTGCGGGTATAAATTGGCAGCAGCAAGCACAAGACCGGGTTAACTGGCGGAACATGGGAGAGGCTTTTGTCCTGTAGTGGACATAGTCAGGCTGATGATTATATATATATATATATATATATATATATATATATATATATATATATATATATATATATATATATATATATATATATATATATATATATATATATATATATATATATATATATATATATATATATATATATATATATATATATATATATATATATATGTATATATATATATATATATATATATATATATATATAGAGAGAGAGAGAGAGAGAGAGAGAGAGAGAGAGCGAGAGAGAGAGAAAGCAACCGACTAATCGACAACAAAACACAAGTTTATTTGCTTACCCATGCCTGCTGCACACAAAATTAAAGTAACCGCTGTACTGATTCCGTCGCTTGTCTGCTACTAAATAATTAACTGAACGAGGCAACTGCTTTAGTTCATGAAGCGGCACATTGAGGAATGATACGCGACTCTCTGTGTGCGCAGCAATTGAGCTTCGAGGTTGTGTGCTTTCCTCCGTATCGTTGCGCAGGCAACGACGTCGGCGAAGCGTTCGCTGTGCAGCGGCGACACCAGGAGCGGGGTCCTCTGGTCAACTCGGAATACTATACGGGCTGGTTGGACCATTGGGCTGAACCTCACTCGGTCGTGAGCACAAGCGTCTTCGTGAGCCAGTTGGACAAGATGCTCAACATGAATGCCTCTGTCAACATGCAAGTCTATTGAGTTACGACTTTATATAACCAGTGGCGTATATCCTGAAAAGTCAGAAGGGGAACACATATCTTGCCATGGTGGCAACATTGTTTATATAAAATTAAAAAAATGACGCATAAGTAATAAAATAATGTTTTGAAATGCTATATTCAAAATGAACATCGCTCGTCAACTCACGTAACTGCATTGTTTCATTGGGTCTTCTCTGAAACCAATGGAGTGGCAGTTGCGGTGCCAGTAATCTCACACAGCTGAAGGGTACACAACAGCGGTACGCGTTAAAAAAACAAAAAAAACAGGCATTACAAATGTTGAACGCCTTGTACTTAACTGTCAAGCCATTGAGATATACGATGTTTGAAAGATGGATTACAAGGCGGGTAACTTGGAGAGGGTGTACCCCTAGCCTAAGCACAGGAGGGTCAGAAATTTATAGATGCAAAATTACCAAAAATGTTGCAGAATAAAAAAAACAGTTTTTTCAACGTTTTTTCGGAAATTTTGGAAAAAAACGGAAAATAAAATTTTTTTAGCCTATGGCAATATCTTATTGCCACATGGTGATAGTTTATTGCCAAGTGTCAAAAGCAATAACTTCTATCATGTGAATACGAAAAATGAAGTGTTTCTCTCTTGTCATAAACGAAGGTGGCATTTAGCAGATCAAAGGTCGACCAGAAGCATCACCGCGATCTCATTGAGCTCTCTGTGAATGGGAGAATTGTTACGGCGGTTAGAACAAAGAACTGAGAAATGTCTATTTCGTCGTGGCTTCGACTATGGAATCATTGATCAAGTTGGTAAAAATATGAAGGTAATTCAAACTCTCATACAGATTCAGTATGACTGGCTCCATTTCTAGCTTTCTTCATAATGTTAAGACGACCCATTGAAGAAGCGTAGCTGCTGTTGTAGTGGTTACAGACAGCGAGTCCCGGTTTTCCGCCAGCGATCTCCCAGGCCGCGAAGTGCATTCAAACGTTGGAAATTGGCCCAGCCATTGCAGAATGCGATCGCACACGGCTTTATAACCAGACTTCCACCACTGGTCACAGAAGTGTACAAAAAAAAAGTCAAAACAGAGAAATAACGGGTACCAACACATCAGAAAGCGCCCCCAACATGGCTTCACCCGAGCGACGAAGCTGCGCTGGAGGCGACTTTTTGTGATGGCGACGGCGAGTGGTCAGCCGTCATTCGGTGTTTTGGTATCACGTGTGACATTTTGGTTTCCCGTTCAGCGCTGGGTCTGTATGTTTCTGTATGTTTTACCTCACAGAAATTTCAGCAAACTTTTCCAACTGCGCCGAAAATAAAATTGAAAAAAAAAAATCTTTTTCCAGAATTTTATCGTTTTTTTTTCCGAACTTGACAACTCTAGTCAAGATCCCCCTGACCTCTCATAGATTTACGCCAGTGCATGTAAAAAACTTATCAAATATGTTAAATATCAACTATGAGATGGATTGCTTTCTTTTACTAATGACTTATTTCACCAGGTACGTCTTCCACGGAGGCACGTCATTTGGATACAAATCAGGATGTAAGCACTGCAATTTCTTATCGCTTCATTGTAATTCTAACCAGCGGTGGTGCATATGTCTCTTTCACTCTGGATTAGAAGCAGAAGTCACCATTAACATTCTCCTTCGTAGACATTGCGCATAATCTACATGTATTCTCGAACGCACTATACCTGGGTGTGCGTGTTTCTTGTGTTTGTCGTATTTCGTGTTGTTTAACATGCAGACGTCATACAGACTTGCCCAAAACAAAGCAATTCTAAATCAAATGATTGAACAGAGGGGTAGGCAACCATGCGGCCCATGGGGCAGTGTTATGTGGCCCTTGGCACGACTTAAGACCCCCCCTCCTCCCCTGTCCTTGTCGCTTCTTAATTACGTTAAGCCCAACATGGCAGCTTTTACCTCAAAGGGAGTGTTTACTGGCAACCTATGTGTGTGAATTGCAACTTCGTGACATGCGGGATTAAAATAAACATAATCTCTATGTTTGTTTTCCAGCTTTTGCATTCTTGTCAGTACGTCGAATTTTCGCTCTTTTGCCAGCAAAAAATTCCCCCCCCCCCACACGTGTGGCCCCCACATTGTCGGCTTCATGCAACTCGGCCCTGCACCTCAGATGGTTGCCGACCTCTGGACTAATAGAGTATTGAATTACGGTATATCAAAACTTACATAGTGCAACAGTAAAGTGAGTACATTCTGTTGCTGTGTCCAATACCTATAACTGCTTTAGGCTTTTCTGCGGTGGCTTTCTTGTCGTGCACATCGGTGCTCCCGGGAGACATGCATTATTATTTACAGTCTCCACCTCCAATTAGAGCAATATTACCGGCCGACTTGCTCAGTGTTTTCGCGTTGTCTTCAGATGATCGCTTTGTAAGATAATAATAATAATAAATGCTAGACCTGCGTGGAGAACGCAGCACAGTCACAGCGAAAGCTGTAAGAACAGCCTTTTTAAAACACTTTTGAGTATATTACTAGAAATATGCTCGCATGGTACCCCATACACCATAAATTGTCATGATTTGTGTAGCAGGGAAGCGTCCACTATGCCATTATTTGAAGTTCTTCGAAGGAGTCAGGTATCCACTGCGTATAAAACATTATGTCCACTTCATTCATGTGTTGGCTGGTGACAAATAGTTACAACTTGACCTTTTGAAGTGGGTCGGAAGCAATAAAGAACCCGCACGTTGCGAAATTCACATTGTCTGATGCGTGCTTGTTATGCTACTTTTCTAAGACATTCCATCGCACATGTTAATGCAAATCCCTCACCGATATGAAGTCTGTGTATGGTCACTTTCCACATTAGTAAAGTGCAAGGTTTGCTCTATGGTAGAATACAGGGCAGCCACGCAGAAGACCTGAGTTCGAATCCAACTCTTACTTGGGTTTTGTCTTGTTTCACGTGATAGCGGTTTGACACTGGTGACACTTGTGGCAGAAGCGGATAATTAAGGTGCAAAAAGCGGCGGTTGTTGTGATCTCGCAACAGGTCTCACTGTAAAAATTCGCGATGATAAGTATTGTAACTTGTTGTCTCGGTTTTGTCATCTTATTTAATGCCACTGAAGTTACAGCCCAACACAGTTCTGTATCGTACAGACTATGCATGTCGGCGAGTCTTGTTAAGTGACTAGTCTATTTGTGTATACTTTCAGCCAATGTGGACGAACAGTTCCATCCAATTGTTACCAGCTACGACTTTGACGCACCGATCTCAGAGGCCGGTGATCCAACGGACAAGTTCTACGCTATACGGAAAACAATTGCGAAGGTGAGCGTGCCCGTCGCAAATATGAATTGTTGTAATGGTGTGTGTGGTCTTTTTCGCTATATCCATGCATGAGTAAATTGAGTTATAGGTGTGACGTAAATAGAAATTACGGGAATGTTAACGAAGGAGACGGAGAAGCTGGCAAGATAACGAGTATAAGGAATATAATAGCGAATATACAGTACCTCCATGGACAGCTCTCCGAGAGACGCATACAAAAGGACCTGCTATGATGTGCGAAGGAAGGATTCAAAGTTTTATTGCGAAAAAAAATTTGTTATTCAAACAAACAGCCCGCCTTCTTACCCATTTTCAGTGCTGTGAATTATGGTTTGACGCATGTTATTAAGGCTGTAAACAACCCCCTGATGCCTTCCTTGCCTTACGAAACACTAAACTTGACCACCAGTGGGGCACACAGTAGTGATGATAAAAAAAGTCACAATGTCGCCGCAAGGCCGAAGCAATGAATGCGATAGCAATAGCTTGAGTTGTTACGCTGAGAACGGCTAGCGAATCGAAACGTGCCACGAGCTGCTCCACACAAATTACGCATGAAAAGAACACGCATAGGACGACAGCGAATTAACAATGTTTACCATGCGGTGCTTAACGCACTGCTTAAACAAAAGCGACGCACAAAGCGTAATTACAGCTTCAGAGGAGTGCCAAACTGCTAGTTTCCCGGTTGTTATACTTCGCTGTGTACGAAAAGTGCGCTGTTTTCGCAAACGATTCCTGTGCAGCGTCCAAATTGCCTTTGTGGGCCATGCAACTAACGCAATCGTTCCAGTAAAAGCTGAAGGCACGCGATTCTTCCCAGCGAAGGATAAGCGCGCACGCACAATCACCCAACCCCCCCCCCCCCTCCACGGGGCAAAGTTCGTGTGGGAGATAAACGCTCGTAGGCACATCACGACGAGCTAGGCGCCGAGCGTGGGCGGCTTTTTTTTTTCTCGAGTTTCCAGATACGTATACATATACGGGGAATAAGGTGGTGGTGGCGGCGGCGACGACGGCAAAAAATCAGCCGAGACTCTCTATATAATTGCTATCGGAACAAAATCATCTTGTGAGGACGCCACAATAAATACGTCAGCATGACATCCCGGATAGCAATAAAAATGGCGTCAACATAACGTAACGTCACATACCATTTCCGGACATGACACGTCACTTGGAAAAAGGTGTGCCCAATCACGGAGGCAGTGCGAAAGCCACTGAGGTGCAGAAAGCTTGCAGTAAGCGCCTCCGACGCTGGAGGCCTTGCGAAAACACATTAGGTGATAGGGTACCGGAGAGGATCAATTGGTTGACTGAAAAGAATAAGGAAAAGATGACTTTCACCTTGGAGTTATCAAGAGGCAAATGCATTAGTGCCCTGTTTTGAATGGGCAAGGATGGGGAATGAAGGGAGTGCGTAAAAGATACTTGTACCTGAATATTAGGCATGAGGACATAATGTGTCGATGACATGTGATATATTTGGACACGTAGCGTTCTTCGGTGCCATTACGCGCTTCGTTTTTTTTTCGTCGTACGGCCGCAGAACTCCACGTTGTTGCAGTATGTGCGTAAAGTTAGTTTTGTCGTTTCAGTTGACTTGAAGTGCGCCGTGGTGGTGCCGTGGTTGTGCTCTGCACAACTCGAAAGTCTCGATTGTGGCCGTGATGGTATTTTTGTTTTGGAACATAGAACCCTAGATATCATTAGCTGATTCAAAGTTTTATTGCGGCGTATGATAACGATGATGCAGCGATGGCGTAGTGGTTATAGTATCAGCCTCACGTGTAAGAGGTCCATGGTTCAATTGCCGGTGCCAGGCCATTCCCCACTGAATTATATATATATATATATATATATATATATATATATATATATATATATATATATATATATATATATATATATATATATATATATATATTTATATATATATATATATATATATATATATATATATATATATATATATTCATATATATATATATATATATATATATATATATATATATATATATATATATATATATATATATATATATATATATATATATATTTCGACGTGATGATGGAATTTCATTAAAAGGCCTGGAGTGCAGCTTCACCAGTGATCACCCCCGGTAACGCACTCCATCAACAGAGAAGGATTGGCCACCCTGGTGCGGTATCTGGCCAATACCTCCCACATACATACGTCAAATAAACCACAGCCCTCAGTCACCAGCGGCTGCAAAGAAACTGAACACGGCGGCGGACATATCTGTGACACAGCGGAAGGTGCAGAGAATCTCTGTGTCCGTATAGGCTGCCATTTGAACCTTAACTTGGCAACATTTAGCGCTAGAACCTTATTATGTTAGGCAAGTCTAGCTGCACTTTTCGAGGAGCGAGAGGGTGCTAATTGGGATGAATTTGGGATCAGTGAGGCTGGAGTACACATGAGGCCTGTACATAGCTATGGAATGGGCACGTCCTTTGCTGTCGTGGCTTGGCTAACAGAAGAGAACTGGGGGTGGGGTTCCTTATCCACAGAAATGAATACTATAGCAATAATAAAAGGTTGGTAGGTATCGTAATTAAATAAGAGATACAAGATGAAGGTGGTACAGGCCTACGCACCTACATGCAGCCATGATGACGTATCAGTTGAACGCTTCTATGAAGCCGTGAAATAGGCGATGGGCAAGGTAAAAACAAAGTATACTATACTTATGGGCTACTTCAATGTTAAGGTATGAAAGAAGCAGGGTATAGACCAGGCTGTAGGGGATAATGTCATCAGTACAAGAAATGCCAAAGGGGAGGTATTAGTGAATTCACAAAAAGCAACAATTTACGAGTATTGAATGCCTTCTATGGAAAAAGAGTGAACGTTATGTGGACATGGAGGAGCCCTAACGGTGAAGGTAAGAACGAAATAGACTTTATACTGAGTGCACACCCAAGCATCGTGCAAGATGTGGAAGTGCTTGGCAAGATACGATGCAGTCACGATAGAATGGCAAGGTCTTGAATGTGCCTAGGCATGAAGAAGGAACAACATAAACTGATACGCAAGAAGCCAATCAATGAGCTAGCACTGAGATGGAAAGTACAGAAATTCAGAGTCTCGCTTGAGAACAGATACTTGGGTTTTATTGAGGAAAACGGCCTTAGCATTGACGCAATGAATAATAATCTGACGAGTATCATTATGGAGTGTCCAGTGTAAGTAGGGGCTTACTGTAGTCCGACAGGACACTAGCAAGGTGTCCTAGGAGACGATGAACCTTATTAAAAAACGTCAAAGCATGATAGCCTCAAACAGACCAGATAGAACTAACAGAGCTGTCGAAGTTGATTTTTAAGCATAATTCCTTGAAAGAAGATAGAACATGGAGATAATGTAGCATTCTCTAATGAATGGAGGAAGCGGGAAAGTGGTGAAGAGGAAACTTGGAATAGGCAAAAAACCAGATGTATGCTCTAAGGAACAAAGAAGGCAAAGTAACTACCAATATGGATACGATAGGAGGGATTTT